>NW_006159803.1:3670895-3701750 GCF_000334495.1 Tupaia belangeri chinensis | reverse complement strand
CCCCCCCCCCCCCAAGATCCTGGGGGAAGGATGGAGAAGGGATGGTAGTGTGGCTTCCCCCTTAGGGGGTGATTTCTCACTTTCCTTCTCACTGTCTCTCTCTGGTGAATTCGTGTGCCCTAAGGTAAAAATCTCAAGGAAGGAAGGAAGGAAGGGAGGGAGGAAGGAAGGAAGGAAGGAAGGGAAAGGGGAAAGAGAGAGAGAGAAAGAAAGAAAGAGAGAGAGAGAGAGCAAAGCAGATCTGACCATGTATAAAGCAATGCACTGAGAAACAGAATGCAAGAATTCTGCCAGTATGGACCAGAGCATCTCATTGTAGTGCAAGCCTTTGTCTTCATCTGTGAGAGGCTCAAACTCCCATATTCTCTGGAATGCAGTTCATTCACAATCATTATTCAAAGAATAAAGCTACAAAGTGAGCTATTGAGGGCTATTTTGGTTATAAGCAATGAAAATTCAATCCAAAGTGGTTTAGGCAAAATAAATAAAAAGCACACTGCGGTGTCTCATGGATCTCAGGCAAGAATATTTGGAGTTCAGTAGTAATTCAAAGCAGGGACCCATGAACCATCAGAATTCTACTCTCTGTGTCCCCTCTGTCTCTGCCCCTGCTTCATTTTCTCAGAGTGGAGCAGCGCAGGGGAAGGCAGGGTCAACATCAGCCCCTGCGATGTCCATCTTCAAACTCCAGCCTTCAGAGGCTTACTTGTTTTCTCTGATCCCAGCTAAAACACATGGAAAAGGAACTTTGTGGTCCGGGTTCAGTCAGATTCTCCAACTTGGGACAGCCAACCGTGGCCAGTATGGCAGGCTTTGACCCAGAGTGGATCAGGTGCCCAACTTCGTACACGTCAACTACAAAGGAATAGAGTCATGAAAGAAAATGGAGGTTCTGACCAGAACCATAGAGACAGAATCGGGGGTTGCCATTCCTAGAAGAAGTAGATGCTGAGTAAATAAACAGCAAGTCTCAGGACCAGCAGATGGCATAATGGTTACGTCACTGGACTCCCATGGAGTCGACCGTAGTCTGAGTCCCAGACCCAGCAGTTTAAACTCATACCAGGCGCATGTGCATGTGAGTGTGCCCAAGATCCCGAGAGGAGAATGGAGGAGAAGGGATTGTGGCATGGCCATCCCCCCCAGGGGGTGATTTCTCACTTTCTTTCTGTCTCTCTCTGTCTTTCTGGCAAGCGCACACACACTATAGCAAAAACCTCTCCAAAAATAAACAAACAAACGAATACACAGCATGTCTCCACCACATAAAGTAGGTTAGCAATACATTATGGATGCTATAATGATTGAGCCAATACCTCAACATCTTACTAGGGTCAGAGTAGACATTCAGCTGTCCCTGTCTATATGCATTGTGTTCTTTAGATAATCTTATTTAAAAATTATTGTCACCCCATTTCCCAGAGGAGCCTTCCAACCCCTCATTTTCTTAGTCACTCCCCAGGACATAGAGGCAGGTGAAGGTGTCTAGTTCATGTCACACACATTAAGGCTTCTCTGGTTAAGATAGAGGGTAGCCAGGAACCAGCAGTTAGCATAATGGCTATGTCGCTAGACTCCCACATAGTCAACCGTGGTTCGCGTCTCGGACCCAGTGGCTTAAAACTCACGCCGGGCGCGTGTGCGTGCGTGCCCAAGATCCCGAGAGGAGAATGGAGGAGAAGGGATTGCGGCATGGCCATCCCCCCTGGGGGGGTGATTTCTCGCTTTCTGTCTCTATGTCTCTCTCTCTCTCTCTGTCTGGCAAGCGCACATGCCCTATAGCAAAACCCTCTCCAAAAAGAAAAAGAAAAAAAAAAAATAGAGGCAGGGTAGCCAAGATGGAAGAATCAGCTTTGTGGATCCCATTCACATTCCAGCTCCACATACATAGCTTTGTGACTCTGGGCATGTTACAACACCGCTACCCTGAGCCAGTTTCCTTACTTGCATTCCGTGGAAAATAATACCACATTACAACAGCATAAGGCTTTATGAAGGTTAGAGAGAGACAATGCTCATAAAGAACATTCCACCGACTGTATCATTAACATACTGAATAGCTCCCTCACAACCTCTGAAAGGTAACACATCCTTGGCCTTGAGAATAACTTAGGCCAACATTCTTTTTGATACTAATCTACTTACTTATTAAAAGCTCCCTTCTCTCCCCTGTTTACACATAAAATAAGGCTGGCATAGATTTGGACTAGGCTGTATTGTACAGAAAGGGATATGAGGTAAGGACAGGGAAGCAACTTTTATTTATTTATTTATTTGGAGAGATTTTTGCGATAGAGCGCATGTGCTCACTAGAGAGACAGAAAGACAAGAGGTGTGAAATCACCCCCCTGTGGGATGGCCACATCACAATCCTGTCTCCATTCTCCTCTTGGGAATCTGGGTATGCACACCCGCGTGCCCAGCGAGAGTTTCAAGCTGCTGGGTCTAAGACTCGAACCGCGGTTGACCAGGTGAGAGTCCAGTGATTACACTATCTGCTGATCCAGGCAAGTAATTTTTATTTTGTTTCAACCCATAGATTTAAGTACTTTATCCAAAATGATGCCACAAAATGTCAGAAATGCAAGGAGAACTTCAAATGAGCTAAGAAAAAGAAAAAATAGCTTCACTAGTACCCTGAATTTTTAAATAAAAATATAGCTCAGAGAAACCACAGGTAGCACCATCTCTGAACCTAGGGCCTTCAAAGCAGATTGATGTTTTCCAGCAAGATTTCACAGAGCATTAATCCCTTCATTTTACAAACAGGAAACAAGCTCAGAGAAGTGAAATGACTTGTCTAAGCACACACAGTTCAAAAACCAGGGGCATGTCTGGAGGCTTATTCCTAGGCCAAGGTCTCTCCCACCTACATGAAGGAGTAGGCAGGGCCTTTGGACAGCCCCCAACGGGTGAAGAGTGAGCAGCATGGTGCCAGAGCACAGAAACTGCAGACAGGGCCTCACATCCCTCAGATGCACCCTCCGGCGAAAGGGAAGGGAAGCAGGCCTGACGCCTTGTGCTCTCTCCTGGCTACTCTCCCTGGCCAGATTTCAGTAACTTGAAAATGTTAAAAACAAATTTAGACAAACGAAAATGTAACAGAGTTTACTTAAACAAAGGGCGAGCAATTTAAACCGGGAAGCTTCCTGCAAGATGACTTCCAAAAGACTAGGGCTAGCCACGTGGTTCACGAGGAATCTATGTGGGCAGAGCGGGAAGCTGACGTGTGCAGCCAAAGGGAGAGTGTCGTGCAGAAACGTCAGTGAGGGACTGAGGGAGAGCGATCATTGGTGGGTGGTAGGTTGCACAAATAGCCTCGAAGGTGGGCTTTCTGTGACTGACTGGAGTGTGATTAGCCCAATTGGCTGTAACTTAGTAACCAGTTCGGAAAAAGAAAAAAGAAAAAAACTAGCCTAACATGTACGATTTTGGTTCATCCACGGGGATCCAAATGTGTGAGTACATCATTTGTTTTAGGCCAGAATAATTTAGTTTAACAAGAATGATCCATTATTTTGTAATATCTGAATTTCCATTAACACAGATAATCAAAAAAAAAAAGTTTTCATTAACGTACCCCCAAATAGCAATAGTAATAGAAGGAATAGTTTAGCCAGAGCATGATAAAAATGTACCTTCCCCTCAGACTCCTGCTTTAACTTACTCTATACTCTAGCAAAATCTAAATGTTTGTGAAATCCCTGCACAACTCGTCCCTTCTGTGATGTTCCTGCTGCTCCTGCTGGCTAGAATTCTCCTCTGCTGTTTCCACAGCTCATTCATCCTTTAAGATATTGTGCAGGCACCACCTCTTCCAGGAAGCCCTCCCTCATTCTTCTTTGTGACATGCCCATCATAAGCCTCAGTGAAGGTGTGTCAAATACTTAATGTTGGATGGAAGCAGTTTCTCACTGTATCCATGTCTCAGAGTTCCTCTTTTTTCTAATCCTAACCTGTTGCAGCTTCCCAACTACTCTTCTAACACACGAGGTTCTGTGCATCAGGCCATGCGCCTAGATGCCAGTGAAGCTCTGGTAATGAGTGCCAGAAAGTGACAACTCCCTATCCTGACAGAGAAACCAAGCGGGCAGTAAGAAACTACAGCAGTGCGGGAGACAGAATGAGGAGTACCGGAAGCTGTGCAGGGAACTAGCACAGGAACACTGGGGGGCAGAAAGCAGCTGAGACCACACGAGCATGTCTCTGATACTGCCCAAAATCACTGCTGCTTCTCTCACCCTCAGCAACCTGACCCCTGAGCTGGGATTCCTGGATTTGTTCCCAGGAAGAAATGGGGAGCTTATACAGTGAACTTAGGGCAGCTTCTAGGCAAGACCACTGTCCATTTAAATGACCTCCACCCCAAGCACTGCCTGGGGCCAATCTGTCCTTACAGCAGGCAGGATGAGAGAGCCACATGGAGTCACAATGGGCTCTGTCTCAGATAGGACTCAGAGGTCATTATGCCACCCTCAGAATGAACAGCAGGAAGCACAGACTCTACCTCCCCTTTGCACTCGTGGGCACGGCCTGTTTCTCAGCTGCCAACGGAGCCTCCCTGTCCTGTGCAACACCAGGTCCAGCATAGACAGCTCCTAGACAAAAATAAAATCAAAACAGGTTATATCTCAAATCTTAATTTCTGGGACCAGCAGTGAGCGTCATGACTATGTCGCTGAACTCCCATGTAGTCGACTACGGTTCGAGTCCCAGACCCGGTGTCTTAAATTCACACAGGGCGCGTGTGCATGCATGCCCAAGATCCCGAGAGGAGAATGGAGGAGAAGGGATTGTGACGTGGCCATCCTCCCTGGGGAGTGATTTCTTGCTTTCTATCTCTCTGTCTCTCTCTTTCTTTCTGGCGAGCACACGCACCCTATAGCAAAAACCTCTCCAAAAAAAAAAGTCTTAATTTCTCTGATTGTGCTTCTCATCTGTATAGCTTAACCAATCAAGTTATTCAAGCTAATTCATCTGCCAACTTTGGCTGTTATCCAGCATCACCAGTCTGAGACCATGGGTCCCCTGAAGCCTATTACATCTGTGGTGTATGTCTTCTATAGCCAACAATTAACTCTCAGATGGTACAAACTGCCTTTTCCAGACTGGTCATGGTTACCATGGGGATCACCTTAGCTTCTTTGTAGAAACCAACTGCAATGCATTTGTTAATGGTCCATGCCCTTGAATCTTGGGAGACTAAGAAGCATTTAGTGATCAAAGCACTTGTATTTGAAATTTCTTTCCCTCTTTAGGATCTTACATATCAGTGAAGAAGGTTAAGGGACAGAGGAAAAGAGAGCACACCCATTCCATTAGAAAAATAGTTTCTATTGGTCTCAGTTCTCTGTCAGTGGAGCTTAGATATTTTGATAAATTTAAGGAAAAAATAGGAGACACCATAACGCACCCTGGGAAAATAAAACACTAAGAGATGTCAGTAAAAGGATACCAAATTTCAGTTGGAAGGAATAAATTTAAGAGATCTATAATACCACATGAAGACTGTAGCATAATGCATTGTATTCTTGAAAATCTGAGCATAGATGTTAAGTGTTCTCACAAAAAAAATTATGTGAGGTAATACAAATTTTAATTAGCTTAAGGCTATTCTGCCATCCATACGCAATTATTTTTTAATATATTTTTGTTAATTATTTATTTGATTTACTTATTTTTCTTTTTTTCTTTTTTTTTGGAGAGGTTTTTGCTTTAGGGCACATGCTCTCACCAGAAAGAGAGAGACAGAGAGACAGAAAGCGAGAAATCACCCCCCAGGGGGGATGGCCATGCCACAATCCCTTCTCCTCCATTCTCCTCTTGGGATCTTGGGCACGCATGCACATGCGCCTGGCATGAGTTTAAGCCATTGGGTCCGGGACTTGAACCACAGTCAGCTACATGGGAGTTCAGCGACATAGCCATTACGCTAACTGCTGGTCCCTATGATTTACTTATTTTTCTTTTTACCTAGCTATAGTCATCAGAGAGAGAGAGATAAAGGGGGCGGGGAGAATATGAGAAAGCAAGCCACCGGGTCCAGGACTTGAACCGTGGTTGGCCTGTGGCCAGTACCCTTACTACCATGCCATCTGCTGACCCTCCATACATATTTCAAAACATCATATTGTACAGGAGCTAACCCAATCAATTAATTAGTTTGCATTATCTCAGTTAACATTTCTATTATCTCACATACTTATCGTTTTTTGTGAGGAGAACACTTAAAATCTGTTCTCTTAGATTTTCAAAATATAATGCTTTGTTACTAATGGTAATCCATGTTGTACTATGAAACTTTTTGTTATGATTTGTTTTTTTTTTTTTTTTACATTTAATCATGGTACATCTTTACAGTATGCAACATGTTTTTCCCAGCATGAATACAGTGCATGTTAATCAAGTCAAAGACATTACCATATAGATCTCTTGACTTATTCCTCTTCAAGGGCTTTTTGGACTACATAGTATTTATATAATCTATTCTTCTTATATATGAAGTAAGTTTACTTAAGATACTTTAAAATATTTTTAAAGTATAAATACCCTATGTGCTACAAGACCATTGTGCAGACATTTAATTTTTAATGATATTTTTAAGAGTTCCATTTTAATGCCAAGTAGTAAGTCTTTGGCAACACCAATTAGTTGATACTAAGTAATGCAGGTTTTTTTCAGGTTACGCCAACTAAGTTTTATATTTTTATGCTTCTCTTCTGTCAACACTAATGAAGTCAACATTGCCTGAACATCTGAATAATGAAAGACATCCCTGTTTAAAACATGTCACGGAAGAGCCAGCCACAGCGGTGCAGTACTGTTAGTGTGCCACTCTGCAAGGCTGAATTCACATGAAAGACCAGGGTCCGGTTTCTGGGTTGACCTGTATATGCCAGGCACAAGCATATGTGTCCCTGTGAACTAATACCATTCACTAAACACTGTGGGGTCTGTCCTCTCATCAATAAATTGAAAGTTTGACTCCTCCAAAACTTCAAAATTCAATCAGTTAGTATTTTAGTCATTTTTCCTTCTCTCAACTTATGAAATAACCTCTTTCTTAGATAAACAATGGTCAGTAAGAGTTGTCAGGTGAAAGATAGAAAACTTGGCAAGACTAAAAATTAAACATGGTTCAGGTCACAGGGCCAGAGGCTTTCAAGGGCCCAGAAACCAAGGCTGTAAATGGTATTAAGAGTCTGAAGCTAGGCAGAAAGTCACTAGAAAGCCCAGGGGTCAAAAACCATATCGAGATTGTCAGTGAGAGGATACCATTGCCAAGGTACTGGTGTACCAATGAAACTCAAACAAAAAATCCTATCTGGGCTACCAGATATGGATTACAACGTGTGTTATCAATTCCCAGGCAAGAATCAATGGAAAGGTTAGAAAGTTGAACAGCATCAAAAAAGAAAATCAAATTTGCTAACAATTTCTCCTGTAAAATACTTAAAGCCATGACTGTTATAGGCCACAATGGAAGCTATGGGAAATGCCTGATTGAAAATAGCAGTTTCCATTCCTGATAGGGGTGTTTTAGACTCTTAAGGAACAATGCAAGAAAAAAGTCCCTTAAAGTCAATTCTAAACCTATGGGATCAACAGGACAGGAGGTCTATGGTTGAGATACAGGAATCCTGGAGGTGAATTTTACACAACAATTTTTGCTGCCACTGAGGTCCCCTTCAAAGCCACTGGACTGTACCTCTGTACTGTGCTCTCCCTTCCCTCAATATTCTATATTTAATACATATTTAATACAGAGCTCTGTTTTCTCAGCACTCGGAGCCTGGAGATGAGAATCACTACGTACCAAAGGTAGGCCCAACACCATGCTAGGAACTTAATACAAAGGCACACCGATTGCTATTTTACTACCCAGATATTTTGAGGTTAATTTTCTGACCCCATCCAAGTTCCTTGCTACTATCCAACCTAAGGAGCTTTTTTATAGACTTCTAAGGAATGTTTCCCCAGGCCTTGGACCTTCCAGGTACATTGAAAGGGAACTTGGTTTTTATGCTAGCTCTGTTCCTAACCTGCTCTGGGCCAAAGATGAGGCACAAAAACATTCCCGCTCTCAGCTTCCTCTTCTGTCAGGTGGACTTCATCTCTCCTCCCCTGCCTCTTTCGCAGGAGGCTGGGAAGAGTCAATGAACTAATACCTATGAAATCACTTTGAAATATGGTCTCACTGGTAACAAGCCAGCGCTCAGCAAAGCTGGGAGTTTCATTGGAATCAGGCAGGCTGGCTTCCTTAGCCATTTCTGTGTCAGTCAGCTGTCATTGCTTCCTCTCCTCAAACCATGTGAATGTTAAAAGCTAGCACAAGCTCATCTGGAATTCATACATCCAAGCTTCACACAGACAAGGGCAATCTGAAATTGGAAATACAGGAAGATGGTAGGTGGTACTGCTCTCTGTGAAAAATGAGCACGGTAGCAACAGCCTCGCTTCTCCCAAAGATGCCTGATGTTTGTGGATGATTTGTAACGCTTTCACTGAAAAGCCCTCATGCCCATGAGCACATTTTGAAGACAGAAATCAATCTTACCATATAACAGGGAGAGAAAATATGTTAGGAAAAATGAAGACGGGGGGAAAAAAAAACACCTAATTCTAGAATGCTTTCTACTAAATAAATGGGTTCCAGAGAAGTTAAGGCCGTATCCGTATTTTCCCCTCAATCTTGCCGTTTGCTGAACTGCCTCAAGAGGCGAGACTGAAGAGAGGCACTGTCTAGCTAGCCCTACCAGCCTTTCCATCTCAGTAATTTAGGCAGGATGCCATCAAAGAGAGGAAAATATCTGTCATCTCACCCCAGGGACCTACATATCCCACCCTTGGTAGTTTATGTCTGTGTTGGCATATCTAAGACATAACTAAAACCTTCACAGAGCCGTTCAAACCACACACTGATACCCTGGACATTAGTACACAATGATCAGCTGACATCAACCCTTAGAGTATTCATGATCTTTCGAACGAGGCAGCAACATACAGAGGTTTAATTTAACTCCCAGGCTAAGATGTCTTAGCCCCTCAGAGCTTCGAGAGTAATGTCACACTAAAGCCCACAACTGAAAAATCATTGTGTGTAGAACACACTGCGGTGAGAATCCAGCCAATTTCAAGTTGAGAGAAACCATCAGATCAAACGAGAATCAGGAAGGGGTACTTGACAAAGCTAGCAAAGTAAGGGAAGGGGACAAAGCTGTAATGGAGGAGGTGGGAGTTGAAACGGCAGTCGGCACTTCCCTGAAGAAAAGTGGAAGGCTGCTGTCCGCCGGCACATGTTCACACACTGCAAGTCTCCTACTCTTTGATTGCTATGTCCATGCCTACAGTATCACATTATCTGGAGAGTTTCAGAACCGTTGCAGAAGCCGCCTGAAGCACAAGCCACACAAAGAAGAGGGAAACAGTGATGTGGATAAGCAGGGTTGTCTTCCTCGCTCCCTCCTCTCTGCCCTCATCTCTGCACACTCCAGGGGAAGCACATGGACAGGTAAGTTGCACTCTTCCCTGGTTTCCTTCCGAACCTTTCCAGGTTTTAAGAACTTCTCTTCCAGGGGCAGGGGGGGAATCAATACACATATGGTCTGGAAAAGAGAGGTAACAGGAGAACTCACAGTGGGAAAGCAATTCAATAAGAAGCCAGAGAACTGTGGGCTGGAGGGCATCTGGGCACAAGCCCGGGAGAAAGCACAGTAGGTCATCCTCCCTGAGACACTTGGGCACTCCATACTCAAGATGGAGCTTGACCCTGGGGAGTCGCTTGCCTGTGTGCTCCATGTGCTAAGAAGGAAAGGTGCTGAGCCTTGGGATTTGCTTACATTGCAGTCATGGAAGAGGAAGGCACCTGAGACTGGACGGGAGGAAGGGCCTATTGGAGAAAGGCTGTGGTGAGCTCAGGAAAATAAGAGGCATGCAAGAACATACAACTCAAAGCTCAGAGGCCCCAACCTGACACTAATACCTTGAATCAAAGACAGTCACTTGTCAAAACTTCATCCTGGTCCCTCTAAAGCCCAGTTCTCGATCTTCCAAGAGTCAAACCAAATCATTATAATTCAACCTGTCTTCCCAGAGTCACATGCATTTTATGGGTACTCTGAGCATACTTAAAGAATTGAATGCATCACTACAAACATTCCAAATTAGCCATGAAAACTGAGAGACTGGAGAAAGAATCATCTACATGTATTAAAAACAGAGAAGCCAGCGTACCATTCATACCTAGCTTTTCCAAGGGCCTCTGCTAGTCATGTAAGTGAGAACTCCAAGTGGCAATTAAATGTTATCTACAAGTTTCCGTGTGAAGAGGTCTTTTCAGTAAGACATTTTGAAAGGCTACTTGAGAACATTCGAGATCCATCTCTGACACCGGTGTGCTTTGCATTTTAAATTATTCCTCCTACAGTAGCAAATATTCTTTAACCAATCCAAAAGCCAAGAATAAATGTGGGTGGAATCAAGATGGCTCAATAAGAAAAAAATATTCCCAGGAGCTACCAGGGGCAAACACTGGACTCAACTAGGATTGCAGAAAAGGGATCTCTAAGTGGGGAGACTCAGCCCTAAGGACCTTAATGTAGAGAGAAGAGATTTAAGAAATGTATACTCGGATTCAGTTTTGAATTTCTTTTTCTCTCTCCCTCTCTCTTCTGGAGTGGGATAGTGGTGGCCGGGAGAAGTCGGTGGGAAGCAGAGGGCACATGCCCTCATCAGAGAGAAAGAGAGAAAGTACAACTAGATACCCAAAGGGGCATGGTCATAGCACAATCCCTTTTCTCCATTTTTCCCTCCTGTCAGGATTTTAGGGATGCACACGCATGCACCTGGCATGTTTTTCAAGCCACCAGGCTAGGATTTGAACCACAGTTGACCATGTAGGATTTGGCTCCCTTAATCACTCTGCCATGGGGCCAGCACCCAGGTTTGAATTTCTGCATAGTTAATAGCCAAGGGCAGTAACTACTGACCACAGTCCAAAACCCTTTAGTTCTGAGACCCAAGTGTGACCGGTTGAGGCCACTTTGCCTGGAAGAAAAACATGAACTTTGGATATTGTTCCAAACCCCAGCTCCATCTGTTAATAAGTTGTTTCACCCTCTGAGTCTGCTCCCTTCCTTGGCTGTTGGAGTCAGTCATCACTTGAAGGGCTAGGATGATGAATCAATCCATGGAAACACCTTACCATAATGTTTAGCACATATTATTTGTCTCCCACACTTTGGACACTAGTATTTGGGACTGTTTTTAGGAAAGGCAGATAAAAATGTCCATATTTAGCAAAAAGAGTACCAGGTTAAGAATTAGTAACTTGGCTTTCATACCAATTAACTCTGTGACCTTGGGCAAATCACCTCCCCTCCTATCACTTGCAAAATATGGACTATATAATCTCTGAGATGTCCTCTGGCAATAAGGGAATTCAGATTCAAAAAAGGGAATAGATGAAGGTGCTAGAATAAAAGTGTCATATCTATGGTTGTAGAAAAACCTTAGCCTTGGGATCCACCAGCATTGCTGAATGGACTCAGAACTGCTAACCCTCATAGGCCCTAAATATTCTGAATCAGGGCCAGCTGGTGGTGTAATGGTTAAGGTGCTCATATAGTCGACCTCATATAGTGTAGTAGTTAAGGTGCTCAAGGTTGATGTTCATATAGTCGACCATGCTTCCTGAAAAATGAAAAATTTGATTCTTGAAAAATCACACTGGTTACATGTGCATGTATGCCCAAAATCCCAAGAGGAGAATGCATAGGGATTGAGGCATGGCCATCCTCCTATGGGGTAATTTCTCACTTTGTCTCACTGTCTTTCTCTGCCTCTCTCCAATGAGTACACATGGCCTATGGCAAAAATCTTTAACAAACAAACAAAAAAAAAAGAGCAAAAGAAAGAAAAAGCCAGCATGTATGCATGGATGTCCAAAGTACCAAGAGGAAAATGGAGAAGAGACTGTGGTGTGGCTCTCTCCCCTGGGAGATGATATCTCTTTCTCTCTCTTTCTCTGTTGTCCTCTCTAGTGAGCACATGTACCATACGACAAAACTGAAACAATAAGCAAATAAAAGATTCTGAATCAAACAGGACTTCCTTGTATTATACCAAATGCTATGGGGAAATTGAGGAAGAAAGAGCAGGAGAAAAGAGATAACCTTCCTCTGAAATTATGACTTCAAGTTTCAGAAGAGGGACCAGCAGTTAACATAATGGCTATGTCACTGAACTCCCATGTAGTTGATCACAGTTTGAGTCCTGGACCCGGTGGCTGAAACTCACACTGGGCGCATGTGCATGTGTGCCCAAGATCCCAAGAGGAGAATGGAAGAGAAGGGATTGCAACGTGGCCAACCCCCCTACGGGGGGGTGATTTCTCGCTTTCTATCTCCCTATCTCTCTCTGTCTTTCTGGCGAGCGCACGCGCCCTATAACAAAAATCTCTCCAAAAAAAAAAAGTTTCAGAAGAGCTTCTTACCCAACCAAGACAGGCCTAAAAGCATCGATCCACTGGGACCAGCAGTTAGCGTAATGGCTATGTCGCTGGACTCCCACGTAGTCGACAGCAGTTCACGTCCCAGACCCAGTGGCTTAAACTCACGCCGGGCGCATGTGTGTGCGTGCCCAAGATCCCAGGAGGAGAATGGAGGAGAAGGGATTGCGGTGTGACCATCCCCTCTGTGGGGGTGATTTCTCGCTTTCTATCTCTCTGTCTGTCTCTGTCTGGCTGGCAAGTGCACGTGCCCTATAGCAAAAAAAACCTCTCCAAAAAAAGAAAAAGGAAAAAAAAAAAAAAAAGCATCGATCCACTTTAGCGTTAGGTCAGACTGTAACAGAGCTCCTAAGTGTTCCCCATACAGTAAGTAAGTAGGCAGGACAAGAGCACTGGAGAAGGAATGTGAAAAGTGGAAGTCAGCTTTGGAGGTGTGTTGGTCTGCACCCCACTTTCATCCTACACATATATGCATATACAAATACTTCTATGTCCCTAATGTCTAGCCAGGGGTCCACTGCTCTGTTTCAAGTATTATATAATTCTTAACTACTCCTTCCTCCCCATCAGTTACCCCAGCATTTCCTTAGTGTCAATGACAGAAGCTTGAGCAACTCAGGTGGAGATGAACAGATGGGTCTAGCTGGGCAGAAGATGTCACAGCCTGTTCTTCAAAATATTGGCCTCAGAGTCAGCAGGTGGCACAGTAATTAAAGCACTGGATTCCCATATGGTTGACGGGAGCTCAAGTACTGGAGCTGGTGGCTTGAAACACACCAAGTGTGTATGCATGTGTATCCAAAAATCCCAAGAGAATGGAGGAGAAGGGATTGCAGTGTGGCCATCCCACTAAGGAGTGATTTCTCACTTTCTGTCTCTCTGTCTCTACTGAGAGCACACACACCATATAGCAAAAATCCCATTAAAAAAAATAAAAGAGTTGGCCTCAAGGATAAATATCTGACCAAAAAAGACAAATATAACAACATGCTATAAAACTTGAAAACTTGAGAGACAAGTGACTTTCCTCTACACTTTGCCCCTTTCCACACATAAATGCACACAAACAACTACCCATTAACCAACACAAATACCACACTGGGACCATTTCAGAAAAGTATCTGGAAAGTAATAAAGTATTTTCAAAATACCTCACAAAAGGACAGCTCTTACCAGTCATCCTTGATGCTCTGCCTGAATAAAATACCTATGGGCCCAGCAGCCTCTCAGGAGCGTCTAGGTAGATGATAGCAAGGGTGGCCAATCTCTCCTAAGGCCCCACCCTGTCCATGCTGCAAGATGTGCACTCCCTTCACTTTGACCATCCTTCATACCTGCTCTATCCCATCCATGCTTCTGTCTAGCCCCATTCCTACTCAGGCTCAGATGTCAATATAAACGTCCTCTCTTCCAAGAACCCCTGCTGACTACCCAAGTCTGACTTAGGTGCCTTTTCTATGGATATCTTTGCCTATCTTAGCATTGACTGGCTTTTTGCAGTTGTATGTTGATTGTCTATCTTCTCTACTAACATGTGGGGCCCTTGAGCACAGAGACTGTCTCCAGTACTCATCACTGTATTGGCATATAGAAGTGCTCAGTAAATACTTGTTGAATGAATGATGGATAAATTAATCTGAAATGCATTAATGATTAGGCTAAAAAACTACTTAGGTCTACTGAGGAACACACCAATAAACCTAGTGAAAGGGAAGTTGAAGTGCTCAGGTGTGAAAACTGGGTATTCCTTAGTATTCACAACAAACCAGCTAAATGACCACAGGCCTACAGACTGGTGCTGCTGAAATGTCAGAGCCAATGTTAGAGGGCAGAGGAAAAAGTAACAAAGCCAAACCAAGTGCTCCTTGTAAGAAAAGAAAGGAGAGAAGCACCGTTATAGAGCATCTACAGATATCCCTTTTAAGCCAGAAAAAGTTTACAAGGGGTTATCACCCCCTTACAGATAAGGAAATTAATGTTCCAAGAAGTTAATAACATGAGAAGTAAACAGCAAAGTTGGAATTTGAACTTGAACCTGCGATGCTGGAGTTCACACTTTTTATTACTCTGCCTCGCCGCTTCTCACATTTTCACAAATCTTGATGTTCATTTCCACATTTGGGGAGAAAAAGATGCTTCCTAGGAAGCTGGACATCTCAAAAGTCATGGCATTTGACATGGACTGGTGGCACAAAATCAATAAACAGATGAACAGAAATTCAGAATGAATTCTGATGGAATTCAGACTGAAATTCATGTTGGCACTTTCATCAGAATCAGTGGTTTGTTCTTCTGTAGACCTGAGTAGTTTTTTATCCCAATCATTTAATGTGGTTCAGATTCATTCATTCAACAAATATTTACTGAGCATTTCTATGGGTCTGCATAGGACCCACGTTGCCAAAGATCTTCTTGCCTTCGAAAACAGCTCTGAAGAAAAGACCAAGATTCAAAGAAGGGAGTCTAGGCAGAAAGAGAAGATCAGAGAACAGTCAGTAATGGCTTCCTCAGATTGATGACTGATGAAACAATATTACAAGAAAACATCACAGTATCATACCCAGTCACTCACCAAAAATGTGTCTAAAAAAGCTGGGCCACCTTAACTGTTATCAACAGGGATGTGAACCAGCCACAGGGCCCCACTCAACTACCAGCACATAGTCTGGTAGCTTTGCCTCCAAAAACAAAGGTACTCAAAGTCAAGAGAAAACCTTAGAGGAAATGAAAATGCATCCATTTCCCAGTCAAATGAAAATGTTATGGGCCCAAGGCCAGCAAATATTCTTGGCCTGGATGGTGTTCACCATCCTAAATTTAGCCAACTGGTGAGTTTTTTTAAGGAGCATCTTATTCAACCTTTTGCAAGTCAGAGATTTACCTCCTAATGCACAGCTTGCTTCCCCCTGAAGCTGGAACACACTGTCCTTGGCTTCGTCATCCATGGGAAAGGCATTGCCAACAAAAGCTCTGCTGTTATCACCTAGCTCGGTTTGTCCGAGCAGCGCCTGGATGAGGTTCTTTAAGGGCACTGTCAGAGGCCTTCCTTACCTCCCCTACCCTTTCCATAACTGCAACCCCATCTTAATCCTTACTGTCAGAGATCTCTTCTTTTATGCTAATCACTCTAGTTCTAGAAATCACATTTTTAAGACAAGAAAACGTCAGGGAGAGTTTGCATGTATATTAATAGTACCAAGATCTGTGTGAATTTAGCCTAGTTTGTTTCATTTGCTCTTCATGGCAACAATGTGAGGACTGACCGAGAGCCGCAGGGAAAGCTGGAAAAGCATGAGGCTTTAGTGTTGGACCTGGATTAAAAGTCTTACTTTTCTTTCTTTGATTTTTCTAACTTTTTTTTTCATTTTTTATTTCATTTTTCTTTTATACATTCACTCACATTATTTAGCTTATAAAATGAATATTTCAACAGGTGAGCATTTCTCCCTAGTACAGTTGATAAAACTATAAAATATCTTCAACAGATAATGGCACATTTCTTTGTCCCACCAATGCTTACTCTTCTGTCCCAGGCAAACCTCAACTATCTAATATGAAAAATGGAGATTATAACATCTATCTTTGCTCTATACATAAAAACTAGTATTATTTTTAAATAGATATTAATGTCAGAAATTTTTAGTGTCAGAAGAACCAAGTGACAGGACCAGCAGTTAGTGTAATGGCTATGTCACTGGACTCCCACGTAGTTGACTGTAGTTCAATTCCTGGACCCGGTGGCTTAAACTCACACCAGGCGTGTGTGCATGTGTGCCCAAGATCCCGAGAGGAGAATAAAGGAGAAGCGATTGTGGCATGGCCATCCCCCCTGGGGGGTGATTTCTCACTTTCTCTCTCTCTGTCTCTCTCTCTCTCTCTCTCTGGTGAACACACGCGCCCTATAGCAAAAACCTCTCCAAAAAAAAGAAGAACCAAGTGACAAAATACAAATTCCGGAGCCATATAGAGAAACCAGGGACTGTGCTAGAGACAGTCTAGAGAGTTGATGACTAAAGATGATTCAAGATACAAGCGAAACTGGTATTAGGCATATGGAGGTGAGTATCAGGAACCAACAGAGGCCAGCAATGGAAATGGGGAAAGGAAGAGGAGATACAGGCCATTCGCTGACTGACTATACATACAGTATATATATTCTGTTTCAGGTCACCTTGTAAACACCCAAACCCTAATAACTACTTTCATTTTGGCAATTGATAAGTATTTATTAAGCACAAGTGTGTGCCAATTGATGAGTAAGAGAACAAGCTTGAAGTTATAGTAAATTCTAAAAAAAGACAGTAAAGTATCCTAAACCCAGAACTAATAAAACTCAACCCATGAAGGATGTGACAATCATGTACAGAAGTGACCCACCCTAGAAAGAAGATGGCAATAAATTCTTCCACAAAGAAAGAGCAGAGGACACAAATAGAAGAGAAATTACATGGACCAGCAGATGGCATAATGGTTAAATCATTGGACTCCCATGTAGTCAACCACAGTTTGAGTCCAGAAGCAGCCACTTGAAACGCACGCTGGGCATGTGTGCATGCATGTCCAAAATCCTGAGAGGAGAATGGAGGAGAAGGGATTGCAGCATGGCCATCTCTTTGGGAAGTGATTTCTCACTCTCTGTCTCTGTCTCTCTCTTTCTAGAGAGTGTGTGTGCCCTATAGCAAAAATTAAAAAAAAAACTCTCTCTCTCTCTAAAAAAAAAAGAGAGATTACACATACAATACACATACACATGCACAATTCTACAAATCAGAAGGATCCATTGAATGTCTCACACAATGAAAAGTGATCCACAGTTAGGCACATTTCAGAGCACTGATATTTCAGAGCACTAGGGTTGAAAAGAATACCCTAAATATCTTTAAAGCTTCCAAGGGGGGAAAAATGGATCAGTGCCTTGAAAGCTCTCAGGAAAAATTATTTCCAAGCAGAAATGCTGTATCTATTCAATTTACAATCAAAATGTAGGACAGAGTAAAGGTATTTTCAGGAAAGGACAGCATGAGATTGGGTGGATGGAGAATAGTTACTGGTCAAAGGTTTGGACTTTCTTCTCAGAAAGAAGCCAATAGAAGCTTCTGACCAGAGGAGTAATATATAATAAATACAGTAAATATTGTAGTAAATATTTCTTTCCAGTTACTGTACTTTTCAATTTACATTTGGTTCTTTCTATCATTTCATTCTCTTTGAACAGTCTCTATTCAAAGGAAGTCTAAATTTCTCTAAACCTTTAAACATGGTTCCCTTTAGTTTTTTGAACATACAAACAATCCCCAACTTAAAAAAGTCTGACCTGTAATTTTTCAACTTTACAGTGGTATGGAAACGATATACACTTAATAAATATCACACTTTGAGTACCCAGGCAACCATTCTGTTTTTCACTTTAAGTACAGTATTCAATAAATTATCTGATCTACTCAACACTTTATTACAAAATAGGGTTTGTCAAGATAATTCTACCCAACTGTAGTTTAATGTAAGTAACCTAAACACATTTAAGGTAGCCTAGGCAAAGCTATAATGTTTGGTAGGGCAGGTGCATTCAATGCATTTTTAAATTTTACTTATAACATTTTCAGCTTACAGTGGCTTTATTGGGACATAACTCTTAAACCCTGCAAGCAAGCCAGAATGGGGCATTTGGGGCCTCCAGTATTCTCAGCCTATAATGCTTAGAACATAGTCCTTGCCCTACACATGGGAGCTGGGTGAAGGAAAGGACACCAGTTCTCTCTGCTCCATCTGCCTGGGGTAGCAGTGCATTTGTGACATGTTCTGGGAGTAGGGGAGGAGGAAGGTAAGAGATGATGGCATCCTGCCCCTCTTAGAATGAAAGAGTATCCCTGGGAATCAGCAGTTAGCGTAATGGCTATGTCGCTGGACTCCCACGTAGTCAACCACAGTTCGTGTCCCGGACCTGGTGGCTTAAAACTCACGCCAGGCGCATGTGCGTGCGTGCCCAAGATCCCGAGAGGAGAATGGAGGAGAAGGGATTGCGGCGTGACCATCCCCCCTGGGGGGTGATTTCTCGCTTTCTGTCTCTATGTCTCTCTCTGTCGGCAAGCACACGCGTCCTATAGTGAAAACCTCTCCAAAAAAAAAAAAGAATGAAAGAGTATCCCTAGACTGGAAGCTGGGGTTGGGGGAAGAGAACCCTCACTTTTGTGGCTGCCCCAAGGAAAGCACCCATAAGTAGAACTTCTGTCACATGGAGCTGGGAGAGAAGAACACAGGAATAGGTTTGAGTCCAAATGCCATGGACTCTCACCGTTCTTATTTAGATCTGGCAGATCTTCTTGAACAAATGTTTCACTATTTGTTGTATACATTAAAGACAACTTCCAGAGACTTTAAATAGCTCTTTTTTGTGTGTGTATGTAAGTTTCATCAGTCAGATGGGTGTTTTGCTGAAGGAAAGATCCATCAAGTTCTTCCATACCACCATTCTATTGAGTTGTCAGAAAAGTCATGACACATTTTTGCATAGAAAAATGTTAGGACTTTTCTGACAACCCAATAGAAGTCCCAATCCTGATTCATGCTTTAAAACATTAATTTTCCCTGTTGGGTGGAGAATAGGAAGAGAGAAGTGGTAACCCCCATATTAGAAGTACCCTTCATACAGCCTGGTGAACAGCAGAGATTGCACTCAAGTCCTTCCTGAGAAGGACTTTTGCAAGGAGGACTGTCCCTCAGTGGGGAACCCCAGATGTGATGTTCCAAAGCCCCCCCTGAAACTGTTCTTGCTCGTCAACTTCTATTTTCAACCAAGGTTTTGTAATCCCAGGCCAACCAGTCTGTCAACCTTCCTCAAACTAGTCTACTCCTCCTGTTGAGAGACTTCTGAATGTCCAGATTAGGTCCTGACACATTGCCCCACCTTTCTTCCTACTCTCCAGTTTTTCTTCCTTGCTTCAGATTTCTCAGGCTCAGTACTCACCCTTGTTTACATTAGTACCTGCCAATTCCAAATAAGGTTTTTCTGCCTCCACATCTGCAACCACCTTATGGATTTATTGGTGGAGCCCCTAAGCATCTCATTTGCCCAGATTATCTTGTCCCTACTCCCAGATAAAGGCCCCCAATCCAGCAACCTCTGAACCTCACCTTGGCTTTACTCTTCTTTTTCAGTTCCTACTAATTTTTAGCTGCATCTCCAAGACCCCTGAGTTTACTCTATACCTTGGTGTTTGCTTGCACTGACTACTGACACACACACACACACACACACACCTGCATTTGGTTTGTCACTTACGCCTTTCCTCCAGCTCCCCAGCTGGTTCTGGCTCAGAGACATTTTTTATTTTTTGAGAGAGAGATTTTTGCTATAGGGCAAGTGCACTTGCCAGAAAGACAGAGACAGGAAACAAGAAATCACCCCGCAGGAGGGGATGGCCATGCTGCAATCCCTTCTCCTCGGGATCTTGGGCACACACTGGGCGTGAGTTTAAGCCACCAGGTCCAGAACTTGAACCGCAGTTGATTTCGTGGGAGCCCAGCAACATAGCCATTACACTAACTGTTGGTCCCTCAGAGACTTCTTACGGGGTCTTCAGTATCATTTCGCTCCTCTTCCCCCACCGTCAACCCCAGAAGTCTTTCTTGACTCCAGCTACAAGTCCCTGGTTCTCACCACAGGTCTATTGCCATCCTGTTAACCCTGTGCTTTTTCATTCTGGTCTTCTTCCTGCTTATCCTACATCCACTCCCTTTGCCCTAGTTTTTTTGCCCTGCTGTTTATACTCCAAAGCCAAAAATGTACCTCTCTATCTGTTTGCTGTACCTTCTGCTGCACTGATCACAGCATAGAGAATGACTCAAAACAAAAAGATCCCTGTTAGATCACCATGGCTTTTAAATAAACAAAAGCATCTGGAAAGGTATGGGATCTGATTAAAGAGAAACAATATCTAAGAGTGCAAACTCTATGAGGGCAAGGATTTTATTTTACAGACAGTATCTGGCTTTGAAAAGATCTGTGTGTCGGGGGGTGGTGTTTATGGCAGTGTGAACATGATACACATTAAGTAGGAACTATACTTTAAATTTTAAATTTTCATGTTTTCCCAGAGCAGTGATAAAGAGCACAATACTCTCACAATGTTGGACAAGGGCAGTGAAGGACACTCTCAATAACCCAATGAGTGTAAAACAACTGCTATTCTACAGTGTACTATGCTGCCAGCACTTATGGGTGTGATGTTATCAAACTGCAGCCTAATACAAGTGTTCTGAGCATATTTAAGGCAGGCTAGGCTAAGTTACGATGTTTCATAGGTTCAATATATTATATACATTTCAATTTTTGAGAAGCTACCCCATCATAATATGAGAAGCATATGTATTTACCATTGTATCCCCAGGACCTCAATCAGTGCTTGGCATATGATAAGTTCATTTATTTTCTCAAAGATTAAATTTTATTTACTATATTATTTTTAATTTGATCATAGAGAGACAGACAGAAGTGGATAGGGAGAATGCAAGTCGCTAGGTCCAGGACTCAAACCAAGGCCAGTCACATAGGAGACCAGCGATTCAACCACCCTGCCACCTGCCAGTCCCAATAAGTTCTTTTTTATTTTTAATTTTTTAAAACTTCTTTTTAAGAATTATTTTATTTATCTTTACTTATTTATTTACTTATTTTAATTTGACCAGATCGGGACAGAGCATGAGAGAGAGAGAAAGAGAGAGAGAGAGAAAGTGAGAAAGCAAGCCACCAGGTCTAGGACTCAAACCACGATCAACTATGTGGAAGTCCAGTGCATTTAACCACCACACCACCTGCTGCCCTCCCCCGTAAATTATTAATAAATTTTTGTAGAATGAATGAGTAAAAACTAGATTCAATAAAAGTCAACTAAAAGCAATCATTGCAAACAAAATATTTTTACATTGACACTCCAATTAATCAAGACTTCCCTATAACTGATTATATTCATGATGTCATAGATTATTTCTAAGGCATACCTATGATTTTAGCATCTAAGGGTAATACATTCATTTATTTATTCTCCAGTGTCCGCTCCCAACTTGGTCTTTAAGATTTTTTTGCTTCAAATTCTACCCAAATAGTTTGATATCTTGAAATTTTGTTCAGCATGTGACAGAGTTAATCCAGCACTGATCTTGCATTCTAAGATCAATTCTGAACTTGAAACGCCATGACTTTTTCGGCCTGTAGAACTTACAGGTAAAATAGGAGGGTTTCAGATGAAGGCTGTGTTCCATCGAGGATGGTGTCAGCCTACGAGGATGGTGTGGTACTGGTCAGATTTAAATTTTCCTCTAAAGTATCTCATTCTAACTTCTAGCTCCAACAAGCACAGATGCTACGACTCGCAGATACACTTTCCCCTGTGGACACGAACACCTGCGTCAAGTTCTGCACGCTCCTCTGAGAATCTGCTTGGCGTTTCTCTGAATTCGCAATACTTTTGATCCATTTCATTCACATGTAGATCTTAGATAAAGAGATGTAGAAGCCTGAGAAAATGGCAGGATTAATCCACTTTCTATATAAACACCATTAGAGAGAATGGTAATATATTATAGCCAGTTCCACTTACTTTTCATTTTTGACCATTCATGTAAGTAACTTTAAGTTTCTTTCCAAAAGAGAACAAAAATAGATTTATTTTAGCATAGTCTGGTGGGAGACCAGAGTGCATCTCTTTAATAGGTCATATTATCATAATTTAAATGAATGTTCTTCCATGGGTTTTCATATGACCATTTTTATCCCTGATGATCTTTTAAAAGGCTGATATTTAGCATTTGGGAATCCCTGAGGAAAAGAGGTGCTAAGTTTCATTAATTTTATGTCATGCTTTTGGGTGTATGACATTATTCCATTTTATCTGAACTAAGAAAGGCTCCAAGATTACAGATGATACCAGCACTCATTGGATATGTTGGTCCTAGGGATTCAAGACTACTGAGAAACTTTTCTTTATAAAGTACCTAAATAACAGTGATAGGAAATTTCTAACTACAGTATTTTTTTAACCACTGTAATATATCAAAATATGTAACACATCACAATAATAGAAGTATTCCATACATAAGCAGATGGTGAGGGTTTGGAGGACCTGGTGACACCACCTACCACCTCTCATGACCCTGTCCTCATCTGACTCAATCTCTGACTTGCTTCTGTATTGTGGAGCTATGAGTAGACATTATTCTGTATTTAAGTCTACTCTAACTTTCTATGAATTGAAAGGTAACTAATAGTGGATTTCCTCATTAGCTTGAAATGCATAAATCAAAAGAACTGTAGTCCAGGAGGCCACCTACTACAATCCTCTTCCTGAGATTCCAATCCACTATACACTTTCTCCACATTAAAAGAGTTTATGGACAAAGGAGTAGATCTAATTCCTTAGGAGCATTAATTTATTTTACCACCAGAAAAACAATAACAAGTCAGAACAGCTTCCCCAAGGTCACAGTTAAAAGGCATTTTACCAGACAGCAGACCCCTGGGAATTCATCTAATCCCCAGGATGACCTGAATTAGAAATAGCTGAGTCTTCACTAAAGCCCAACAGTATTAACCACCATGACTGGGGAAATGAGTTCTGGTTTAGGCCCAGCCCCCAGACAGGAAACAGAAGTGAAATAGAAATCCCCAGCAGCACAGGAGGTTTATTTCAGGGAAAAATGCTGAAGCTGGTGCATAATACATGTTTGGGCAGATTGCCCCTGAGTGCAGGAAACAAGATGGTGTCTAAGGAGAAAAAAAGATAGGAAGAAAAGGAACCGGGCCAGATGGCAGAGATCTGTGCCAGCCAGTCTACCGCTTGTCGATAGACATCGGAGATGAAATGAATTTCATGTTGAATCAAATTCTCAACTAATTTCATCGAGATGTGTTTGAAAACCCTTCTACTCAGTTTTTATATCCTTTGTCTTATTTCCTTTGACTTTTTTCCCAAGCTCCTCAGACCCAGCAGTCTCCTGAATATCCCTAATACCCTATGTTAGCTTTATACTTGAATAAATTGTCATTCCCTAAATCGAGTATCTGAAATAACAGGAGGGCTTACACTGACTATTCTATTACACCCACCCCACAGTATTTTGTGCCCTTCAGAAGACAGCTAAGTAAACTTTGTGCAGCCTTTTATTTCATAAACAGGAATGATATGAGTTGAGTGAGCTAACTCTAGATATTAGTCAAATACTCCTTCAGTGTCTTTATGGAAATAAGACTACAGAATTAGAATAAATGGGAAGGAGAGGATTGTTGACAGAGAAAATTTCCTATAAATATCAGTACTGCGTAATGCAACAGTTTCCAACATATTCCAATCATTCGTGCAAAAAAAGTTTTCTGCATACCCCTCAGTGATAAAGAAGATAAAGTATGGATGCCATAGAGGAAGTGGCCATCAGGACCCACAACTTAGGGCTTTCCTCCCACTCAGCGCCTTCTCCTCTGGTTTCCCCGCCAGCAGCTGCTTCTTAGGCATAGGTGTGGAACCCCAGGGCTTTATATCAAACACAATTTGAAAATACTACCCAGTGGTTAAGTATACAGGCTTCAGAAACATGAAATCCTATTTCTAAATCCCGATTCACTTATTTAGCACCTGTGTGAATTTGCACAAATTAACCTTGGCTGTTTCTCAACTCTAAAATCCAGATGATAATAGCAACCTTAAGGGCTGTTTTAAAGGTTACATAAGGTAACACACGTAAAATATTTAGTATTGCCTGGCTATAATAAGAATTCAGTAAATGTCAGATATTATTAAAATGGCACATTCTAACAAACCATATCAAAGTCTTTGAGTGGAGGCAAGAATTTACAAAGGTTCCCCCTAAAATCTTTTAGAATATTGTTCCCAAATAGGGTTCAGCAAAACATCATCTCCATAAACTATTTCATGAATATAAAGCCTCATGGTCATATCTACTAAGAAAATATGCCTGATGAAACCTCCTAGAGATTCACAATGCATGATACAGGTCAAGTGTCTGGAGCAGAGTTCTATCAGTCACGTGAGGAAATTTTCATTTTAGAAAGATCAGTCTTGCTAGAGAGTGGAAAACGGAATTGAGCAGGCAGGACTAACAGCAGGGATGCTACTTAGGAAGCCATTGCAGTCGTCCAGGGCAGAGATCATGGTGGCCTGAACCAAAATAGAGTGAAGAAACTAATCAAATTCAAGGGAAAGGAGGGAGAAGGCAAAGAGTATGAGCGAGTCCACAATGAATCCCATTCATCTAGCCTAGGTAAGAGGATCAGGGGCATTGTCATCATTGGAAATGAGATACAAGAACTGAACCAGACTGGGAAAAGATGAGTTTTATTTTGTACTAGTGAGTTTGAGATGCCTGTTTTCCAGACATTTTTCATTGCTAGCTACAGAACCTAGCCGTAGGGAAGGTGGAGTAAAAAGGAAATGTATTAACTCATATAACTATAAAGAGGGCTGATTAGATGTTGGGAATAACTCACACGGGGTATATAAACTTCTCCCTCAGAGCTACTGCTCTCTGCCTATTCCTTTCTATCTGCCTGGAGTTGGATTCATTCACTCCTCCTGGGGGTGGCTTCAGTAGTTCTAATATAAAGCCTAACAATCAGTGAAGAAAAAATAGCTCTTCTCTAATCTGTTAGAAGGTCATGGGTAAGGCCTCTCACTGGCCCAGCATAAATCAACATTCCCAACCCTGAATGGCCAGAAGAACTATGATTATTAGCATGGGAAAAGATTCATTCTCCCAAAGAATAGGTTCTACAACCTACAAAAAGGGGGAAAAAATTAAGGGGAGAGGAGGCCATTTATTGCAAAGCACCTATGGGTCTCCCAACACCACCATACAATAGGCTGCTTTTCTGTAAGTTCAAAGAATTCCATGTCCTGGACCCCCTTTTGAAAAATTGATTGTTTTACTACATATTAGTAGACCCCCCCTGTGGTCTAAATCATACAGACGTGGCCCTTGAATTATTCACTAGAACTTAAATTAATTTATCATACTACAATGCCTGGTTGTCAAGCCTATTGTGTTCACTGCATTTTACTTTGCATGTCAGAAACTGAATACTTCTCTGCACATTCCCTCTGCATTCCTTCTTTAACATTCCTAATATACCTGTAGGCAGATAGATAACCTTAGCTAAGAGGGGAAAAAGTCATAAACTTAGATGAAAAGAAACTTAGATTAAAACATTTGCAAAAATATACCCTGTTAGGTATATTTTTACCACTGGAATTATAGGAAAATTTATTTAACAAGTAAGTTTCCTCCCTTCAATTATAGCTGCATATTTTGGTGCCTCTTCTCCTGACATAAAAGCTCAATGCTTAATTTTATGTTCAATTTTAGTTTTTTCTTTCAGCTGGTATTTCCTAGATACCCGTCCTTCTTAACTGACATGGGCCCTCCTCATTCCCAGTTTCTTTTTTTTTTTCTTTTGCCTGTTTATAAAAACTTGAGAAAAAGAAACAAAATTTTTAAGATATTTGTGTACTCTGTTACTCAGCAGCACCACCACAAAAGTTTCTTTTGATAAAAAGTCATTCAGGGACCAGCAGATGGTATAACAGTTACATCGCTAAACTCTCACATAGTTAACCATGGTTCGAATCCCAGACCCGGCAACTTCAAATTCATGCTGGGCACGTGCACATACATGCTCAAAATCCAGAGGGGAGAATGGAGGAAAGATTGCAGCATGGCCATCCCCTCTAGTGGGTGATTTCTCGCTTTCTCTCTCTGTCTCTCTCTCTGCCCTATAGCAAAACCTCTCAAAACAAAAATAAAAAAACAAGTCATCCTTGGGCCAGCTGGTGACATAAAGTTTAAGGCACAGGATCCATTGTGGCCAACTCTGCAGTTCAAGTCCCAGACCGAGAGGCCTGGAAAACATGCCAGGAGAAGGGATTGTGGCATGGCCATTCCCCCCACCCCAGGGGGTGATTTCTTACTTTCCCTCTGTCTGTCTCTCTCTAGTGAGCTCATACACCCGATGGCAAAAAAATCTACAATAAATAAATAAATAAGGCATCCTTTGAATGGAAAAACATGTGGTATATAGCAGATCAGAGTGTGGTACAGTGGTAATAAAACTGGACCCACACAGGAAAGTTTCCAGTTTGTATCCCAGGGCCTCCCACTACACACCAGGCATGGCCATGCCAGTGAGCTGGGTTGGCAAAGAGTGAATGGCAGCATGATGACCATGTCGGGGATCTCTCTCTCTCACACACACAGAATATATAAATAAATACACTTAAGAAGAAAATATGAGCTAAAATACTATTCAGCCATTGCAAAGAAGGAAATCCTGTTATTTGTTATAACATGATGAACCTTGATGACATTATGCTAAGTGATGTAAACCAGACACACACAGATAAACATATGACCTCAATCCTCTGTGGATGTGGAACCTAACAGAGATGATCTCACAAAGTAGAGAATAGAATGAGGGTTACCGAAAGCCAGGGTGGTGGGGACTGGAGGAGGAGTGAGGGTGGGGATATTGGCCAAAGGACACATTTCAGTTAGAAGAAATAAGTTCAGTGATCTACGGTACAGTGTGGGGACTAGTTAACAACATATTGTATTCTTGAAAAATGTGAGAAGAGTGGCTATAAAGTGTTCTCACCACAAAAATGGCAACCATGTGAGGTAACTAATGTATTAACTAGCTATATTTAGCCATTCCACGATGTGACACACAATTTAAAGCATCATGTTGCACACAATATACAATTTTATCAGTTTAAGGAGAAGAAAACATTAGTCACCCTTTCTCAGCTGCCTGCAGAGGAAAGGGAAGAGCTCTACATCCAAGTTTAGTTTCATGACAAACAAGTAGGACGTCAACCCAGAACAAGGTGGTGTCGGGAATAATTAAAGGAAAAGCCCTGCCCTCAAGTGGGAGGAATGAAAAACAGAAAGGGCTATTTGGGAACAAATGGGGCAACTCTCCTTCCATGGCTAAAGCACGCTAAGGGGGAAAGGGCAGGGAGGGGGAAGAGAAGGTCATCAGAATGGGGGTACTTTAAGGGCTTCCCTCCCAAAAGCTCCTCTGATCCCCAAGTACTCCTATTCCCAACACCGTGGAAAAATGTTCCTTTAGGTTGTCATTTTATTTCCAGACGTAGCCTTATACACGCCAGTACTCAGGAGGTACGCCACACCTGGAGCAAGAACACTTTTTTATTGCCAGAGAGTGCACGCACTCAGCAGGGAGAGGCAGGAAGAGGGAGAGGGAGAAAGTAACCCCCCCCATAGGCCCGTAGGGTGTAGTCACTCTGCAATCCCTTTTCCTCCGTTTCTTCACTCTCTCAGGATTTGGAACCAAGGCACATGGGTTTTTCAATCCACCAGGGCCAGGATTTGAACTGTGACTGGACCTGTGCTATCTGGCTCCCGTAAGTACTAGGCTAGTTGCCAGTTCCAGGCCAACATTTTTTTTTTTTTTTTGGTTTTTTTTTTTTTTTTTTTTTTTTTGCAAGAGGGTTTCGCTGTATCTATAGGGCACACACGCTCGCCAGACAGACAGAGACAGAGAGACAAAAAGCGAGAAATAACCCTCCAGAGGGGATGGTCACGCTGCAATCCCTTCTCCTCCATTCTCCTCTCGGGATCTTGGGCACGCACGCACACGCGCCCGGTGTGAGTTTTAAGTCCAGGACACGAACCGCGGTTGACTATGTGGGAGTCCAGCGACATAGCCATTACACTAACTGCTGGTTCCTGGGGCCAACATTTTGATAGGACAAAGGGATAGAGGAGAGCACAGTCCATAGGTGCTACCCAGAATGGTTGAACCCAGGTTTGGAGCCCCCTAGAAGCCAAGAGACAGCCTGAGGCTTGAAGCTAAAACTCCAAATGGAACAGAAACAGGTGAAGGAGCCTCATCACTGAAGATCCTCAGAGACTTCTAAAATTGCAGCAGTTCAGGAACAGTCAGGACCAGAGTCCCAGCACTGCACACTCAGGTCCATTCACGTCTAGAGCTCATGACCCTGGAGCTGTGCAGTGCACAGGCTGGGCAGCCAAACACCACCAGGTTCTTTCAATAACAAAATAAATCACCACAAGGAGGAGACACAGAGTGTTCCCGGGACTCAATCTCTCTCATTCTACACTAAAAGAAGCCTCCCTGGGAAAATACCAAACCACAACAACTGCCGAGTTAGACAAAAATGAGCATGTTTTTCTTTAAAGGCCTTAATTCATGAGGTTGACTGCCAGAAGGGCACAGAGCCTTCTGGCTAGACAAAGAAAAACATCCAGCCTTCAACTGCTGCCCTCGTTCACCTAAAACTTTAAAAGAGAATCAAAAGAGCCAAAGACTAACAAAAAGAAAAGAATCTTAGAAAGGGCCACAGTAAGAAAACACCCCAGTCAGAGGTAACTGACTCATCCCAATATGGGCTCTAAAGAACCTCTTTCCAGGAGGTCTACAGCTTCTCCCTCTCCTCCAGAAGATCCCTAAGCTCCCACTTAGGACTAGCTGTACCCCTGGGCTCTGCACTGGCCACAGAAGACCACCTGTGATGTTCTGCTCAAAAACAATGCAGTGAAATTGTCATTAGCAGCTTATAAAAAAGAGAACTGTGTCGACAGGTGATCCCAATCGTGTTGTAAACTAGCATCAATGAGCCCCCTGTGACCCACACAGGTCACTTCTCTCTGGGCCTCAGGCTGCTCCCCTGAAGAATCAGGTGCTACCTAAGAGTCCCCAAGCTCTCACCTGGTATTTGATGTAAGCACCCTTTACAGTTCTTCCGGTGTCTTTCCATGAAAAGCTACACAAAGCTTATCACTGCTCTGGAAGAGCAAGAGGCTCTGGAAAGGCAGGTAGACATAGGAGAAAGTCATCCACCTATTTCCTACATAGTCTCCTTTAGAATTTCTTCATAAAGACCAGCTTCAATGTCCTTTGCTAAACACCCAGCGCCAATGTACACATAAAGAGCTAAACAAACCTACTGTCCATTAATCTGGGGATCTTCTGAACCACGGCAATTTGCTCTTCGCCTTTTCTGGGCAAAGCGAGACCTCTCTCTCAGCTGCTCCCACAGGAGAGGCAAGTAAAAGGCAGAGGCTTCTTCTCACCCCATCACAGCCCACCCTGGCATGTTCAAACAGTCCCTAACCAGGCTCTGGACTCCTTCACCAACACTTCAGCCTCGGGGCAGGGCCGACTTCAGCTCCCCAGGTGGAAAATGACGAAGACTCAGCAGAAAATAATGGTGCCTTCAGGTTCTGAGAAGACGTGATAAACAATGGGAAGCTCTTCCAGGTGTCCCAGGCCTACATTTTAAATTTTCCTTTCACTCTGGGATGAATTGAAGCTGTTGCAGAAAGACATCTGCTTTTTTTCATCTTCCTTCCTCAACTCATATTTTCCCAGAAGCTACTAAGGATGCTCATGAAATTCCCACTGCACACCTGTTTTTCTGTGTGACAGCACTAACCCAAACCATTAAACCAGCTCTTTTTTTTTTTTCGAGAGAGAGATTTTTTGCTATAGGGTTCATGTGCTCACCAGAGAGACAGAGATAGAAAGGGAGAAATCATTCCCCTGGGGCGGGATGGCCATGCCGAAATCCATTCTCCTCTTAGGACCTTGGGCATGCAGCACACACATAGTGGGAGTTTAAGGCCACCTCAAACTGCAGCTGACTACATGGGAGTCCAACGATGTAACCATTACAACATCCGCTGGTCCCAAGCCAGCTCTCTTATAAAAAGAATACTAAGCAGACAGTAATAACCACAGTAACATGTTTTGGTCAATTCCTATGTGTCAGGCATGTGCTGGTCCATTCTCGAATTATCCTCATTCCTACCCTTTGCAGTTGGCACTGCCCTTAATTCCACTTTCCAGGTGCCTAATATCACACAGCTAGTAAGTAAAGTTGGGGTTTGTATTAGGCCATCTGTGCTGCTATAACAAAATACTTGAGACTGGTCAGGTTGTATTTTGTTAGGTCATTGGAAAAGTCATGACACATTCTGACAACCGGGTATTTCTCACATTAAGGAGGCTGGGAAGTCCAAGATAAGGCACTAGCAGGTTTGGTGTCTGTTCATGGTCGTTCTCCCCTTCTCAGATGGCACCTTGTTGCTGCGTTCCTTGGAACTACTGCACACCAACATGGTGGACAGACAGCAGGAGGGCCAGCTAGCTGAATGCTCCAGGAAGCCTCTCTCATAAAGGTCTTAATTCTTTTCACTATTGGATGGGGAGGAGTCCTCATGGCCTAATTAACTCTCAAAGGCTCCCCCCTCTTAATACCATCATCAGCGATTTAGTTCCACACCTGAATTTCCATGGA
>NW_006159803.1:3667552-3670722 GCF_000334495.1 Tupaia belangeri chinensis | reverse complement strand
GCAGGAATACCACCCAGGCGGCCAGAGACACAGCCTTCACTTTCCAGCCTCTGCTACGCTGAGTAAACCAGACTCTAGCCATGGCTCATTGCAGGCTTCAATCCTGGTCCTCGGGACAAAGCAGGTAAGGAAATTGCCTGGGTGTGTACATACATTTAGGACCAGAATGCCTTTCCCTGTGGATCTAGCCTTGACTATGTGCTCCCAATGCACAGCTATGCTCCTCACTTACTCCCTGGTCTGAGTGGTTGTGTGAATTATCTATTACTTACATAGTCTTTCACTCACTCACTGCACAAAATAATTCTTATTATGTATTGCGTATCAACCATGGAAAAGAAGAAATACAACCAATGAACAAATAGGTTATTATCCCCATTCTGCAAATGGAAAAACAGAAATGGCCTGCCATCTCTCATCTAATAAATGGCAAAACTGGCATTTGATTCTGGGTCTTCCAATTTCTGAGGTTTGGACCCTATCTTGTTCAAGCCACTAGTGTCTTGCCCTAGACCTCTGAGTTGTTTTCCAAACAACAGACCAGTACTCCGATTCTCTGACTCCTACTGTGTGTCCTATGGAACTATACAGAAGTATTCAGTTCTGACTTTACCTGGAATTAGCAGACTTTAAGGACTCAGTTCCAGAAGATGCCAATTGCATATGGAATCCCCAGGATCTCTGCACTCCTGCCTGGCCAATTACAAATTTGAGGCTCCCATGATTTATCCTCAGGTTCAATAATGTGCTAAAATGACTCACAGACCTCAGGAAAGCTCTATACTTTATCACTACAGTGCAGCCAAATGAAGAGACACACAGGGCAAGTGCCGGCTGGGAGGGGGCAGTGCAGAGCTCCCCGTTGTCCCTGGGTACACCCCCAACCCCAGCATAGCAGTGTCTTCAGGAACCCAGGAGTGCCCCATAACCTGTTGCTTAAGAGTTTTTTTAATCAAGGTTACATTTCTGAGGCATGATTAAATCACTGGCCATGGTTGATTGATCTCAATCTCCAGCCCGATTCCCTTCCCCAAAGATTGGACTCCCCTCCCCAGAGATTGAGGGGTGGGATTAAAATTTCTATTCCTCTAATCACAATGGGTGGCCAGCCCCTCCCTTGATCACCTCATTTGCATAAATACAGGTGCAATAGAAAGGGACCTGTAAGAATAACAAAAACACTCCTTTCACTCAGGAAACGCTAATTTTCTAAGTTCTGTGCTGAATTGGTGGCAAAAAACAAATATATGTGTGCATGTGTGTGTGTGTATGTATATATATGTGTATATGTGTGTATGTGTGTGTGTATATATGAGTGTGTGTGTATATATATACATATGTATATACACTTTTTTCCCCAATTATAACACAACCTACAGGAATTAGAGCCAGTCACTGAGACCCTGTTACCTGCCATCAGACTTTTCTGAGAGGAACTACTGGCTGGATTTCCATGCATGCTTCCAGGCTCCCCATGGCTGCATCCCGCATACCTGTCGGGGCCGCCTGTCTGCTTACATGGAAACACTCCCTCCTGCTTCATTCTGCCTGCTGTACTAGTCTTGCCCCAAAACCCAGAGCCAGCTTCCCTGGCCTTTTCCCACACCCAGCTCCTAAGCCTGCCTCACTTGAGGGAACTGGTCTCCTCCCAAGAATCCCCCACCAGGGGTTTGTACCTATAGAGTTAACAGGTTATGTTCTGCCAGACACCAGTGCAACCTGGACATGCCCAAGGGGTATTTGACATTGTCAGCCATGGACAAGGTGGGCCACAGGATTTGGCATTGAAGTAATTAGAGAAAGAACTGGGTCAGTATAAACCACAGCAAGAAAAAAATCTATAGAGTATTAGATTTGGAGAATATTACTATCCAGTGTTATTGGAACACCTATCCAGCCACACTAGCTAGGGCTGTATCAGCATTTCCATTATAAATCCTATTTTCAAGGGTTTATGACTTGCTGTAAAAATTCAATCGAGACTGAAAAGCAACATACCGAGTTTGCAGAGCAGGAAGTAGTTTGATTCAAAGAAAAGATAAGAAGCCAGGAAGAAACAAACAAATAGAAAAGAGAAAAAAGAAAAAGGGTTGCTTAAAAAGAGGACAGCTAGACAGTTGCCCTGCTCTTGTGCCCTCACGTGACTTAAAGGTGATTTTGTTTTTCATTTGAATTTTCACGTGTTATTAACTCTCATGTGGAAAGAGACTCTGTGAGGATACAGAAGCCAAATGCATTCAGCTCCACAATGTGTTTTTCAGTTGGGAAAGCCGTGGTAGCAACATGTGTAAATGTTCCACAGGGCGTCCTGTGAGGAGCAATGTTCCTTCCCTGATGACTGTATGTATGAGAACTCTCCAGTTCAGAAAAGAGCAGGTCTGATGGCTAATTTTATGAATCAAGTTGACAAGAAGATCCACCCTCACCACTGTGGGTAAGCATCATCCAATCCACTGAAAAGCCAGATAGATCAAAAAGGCAGAGCAAAGGTGAATATACTATTCTAGAGTGGGACATCCATTTTTTTCCTGCCTTTGGACATCAGAGCTCCAGATTCACACACCCCCACTCTAACCCCATTGCCATTTTCAAGTGTTTGGCCTTCCATTGAGAATTACACCTTTACTTCCCTTGGTTCTCAGGCTTCCAGGCCCGGGATGAATTATTCCACCAGTTTTCCTGGTTCTCCAGCTGCACATGGCATCCTATGGGACTTCTCAGCCTCCACAGTGTCTTGAGTCAATTCCCATAACAAATAATATTTTATATATCTATGTATACTCTCTTGATTCTGTTCTCTGGAGAACCCTGATGAGGACAGCAGAGCACAGAGGATGCTCAGTAAGTTTATACTCTGTTGAGGAAGAAAAGGTAAATAAAGATCCAACTATTCAATAGTTATTTCCGGGAACCAGCAGTTAGCGTAATGGCTATGTCGCTGGACTCCCATGAGGTCGACCGCAGTTTGCGTCCCGGACCCGGTGGCTTAAAACTCCCGCCGGGTGCATGTGCGTGCGTGCCCACGATCCCGAGAGGAGAATGGAGGAGAAGGGATTGCGGCATGGCCATCCCCCCTGGGGGGTGATTTCTCGCTTTCTGTCTCTAATGTCTCTCTCTGTCTGTCTGGCGAGCGCACACGCCCTATAGTGAAAATCTCTCCAAAAAAAAAA
>NW_006159803.1:3651244-3667528 GCF_000334495.1 Tupaia belangeri chinensis | reverse complement strand
GTACCTTGGAAAGTGTGTGTGTGTGTGTGTGTGTGTGTGTGTGTGTGTGTGTGTATAATTGGCTAATTGGCAGAGGGTGCATGCATTCACTAGAGCGAGACAGAGAGGGGAGAGAAAGTACCTCCAAAAGGGTATGGTCACACCACAATCTTTTCTCCACAATCTCTCCATCCTGTAGGGATTCTAGGTGCACACACGCACACACGCACACACACGCACACACACACACACACACACACACACACACACACACACCTGGCATGTTATCACCGGGGCCATGATTCAAACCATGGTCAGCCATGTGCAATTCAGCTCCCTTAACCTCTAGGCTATAGGCCAGCCCTGGAAAGCATATATTGGCACAGGCACCTCAGGCTATAGGTCAGCCCTGGAAAGCATATATTGACACAGGCACCTGTGACTTCTATACATCTATGACTATTTATACAATTATAGTGTTACCATAAAGTAGCGCAAGAAATACTTGCCACTTTTGCCGATGTCACCCCAACCCATACTTCCCAGGTTCTTCAGCAAATAAGTCTCAAGAAAGAAATAAGTAGAGTGGGAAATTTACAGATTAAAGAGATTATGGAGATATTGACATATAAAGTATTGAGAAATTGTATAAACTTCATTTGGATCCTTATTAAAGCAGACAAATGGTACAAAGACTCATTTGAGACAATGGGAGAACTTTAAATGCTGACTATCTGATGATTTTTAAGTAGTTATTGTCATTTTTAGATGTGATCATGGTATTGTAGTGATTATTTTTTAAAAGATCTTACTTTTATAAAATAGAGATTTATATATCCTTCCATTTAGAAAATACTTCAGTTAGCTCAGGGCTATCACCTCCCAAATGCTGGAGGTACATGCTTGAAATCGTAATTCATCAGAGGCCATCCTGTATACTTTGATTAGTCTTTGTCCCCAGTTTTCAGGAAATAAAGCTTAAGGCAGTTCAGGGGAGGAAGAAGAAGAAAATAACCAATCTTTGAGGCCAGACTTTCTCCACAGGAAGAAGCCCAGGAAGGGCTATCTAGTTGAAAGAAGAAAATAGGGAATTTGTTTTGAAGTTGTGATTACATAGAAAGCCATCAACCTGCTGCCTAGATCATTTGATTTATTGAAGGAGTTTTAAAGGCAGGCTGACAGAAATTACGTGGGGAACACTAACATATGTCCAATCTTCGTTGCCATTGCAAAAGTGAGATTGTATTTTCAGGGGGATGATTTATCTGAAATTCATGGCTTGATCACAAGTGGAAGGGTTGAGTAAAAAGGAAGTGAAATGGAATTTATTTTTATTAAGTATAGATGGCATGATAGACCGTATGCCAGTTGCTTTTTATACACTATTTCTTTTAAATCTTATTAACACCCTATGGTATAGATAGGAATATCCATGTTCAATTAAATGATGGGAAATTAAGACTAATTAAGCCACCCAAGGTTAAGCCACAAAGTGGCAGACGCAAGATTGAATCCACACCTTTCTGACTTCAAAGCCCTTGATCTTTCCACATCAGCTCTTAACAATACTTGGATAAATTGGATAAATTACAGAATGAAAATGAGTTGGCATGATCTGAAAGTTTCAAGTTTGCTGATATCTAGAGAAGGACAGGGGAGAGGCCTGGTAATTGCCTCCACAAAGGAAAACAGACTATATGTACGCTAATTCCTCAAGTCTACAAAAGGTTAAGTTCAGAAAATAAAAAGCGTCTGAGATTATTAAAAAAAAGAAGCATCTGTCTTTCTAATTTTATGTAAGAACAGTTTTATTGTGAACTCTGAAAGATAAAAGCTGTCCACTTTTAAAGGCTGTGTTGGCAGTAAAGTTATTGTCCCTCGTTTCTCAACCCATCCTGCCTTGGTCTGCTTGGTGAGGCTGTAGAACTGGGGCCCTTAAACCACATTTCTGCTTTGACACCCAGTGCTCCACTAGGCTCCATCAACAAGAGGTGCTGGAAGGAGGCGGGCAGACTGCAGGAGCGCATTTTGCTCTTTTCTGTTAGCTTTCTGTTCCTGCAGCAGAAGCTGGTTCCAGTTTTAAATAGTTCCCCCACACTCCTAGAACCTGTCTTATTGGACACCCTCTAAGATATCTGCAACAGCCAGCTGTCTGAGGCTTCTTCTAGAGTCTGACAAACCTAACCTCTTCCTCTGTTCCCCTAACTTGAGAAGTAACAGCTTTTCCCTGAAGCTTCTATACCCATCTTACCTCAGTGTCCTTTTTGCCTTCTACTATTTAAATACCTGTTTAACAAATTTTATTTTATTAAATTCTCACTTAAAATAACTGATATAGTTTCTTTTCCTGAATGGGCTCTGTCTGATAAAGTCTTCTAAAAGAAGCTTCTTTAACCCCCTTCTGAAGTTTAATTCTCCTTTTTGCCTGAAAATTCTTTTCTACACTGTGTGATACTTTAACTTGCTCTGTTGCCAGTACTTACTTACTGTGTGACTTTGAGCATGGTCACTTAACTTTTCAAATTTTGTCGTGTTTTACACTGGGGTAACAATATCGACCCAAGATGGTCACCGTGAGGACTATATTACATTATGTCAAACACAATGGCCGGCACATACAAATGCTTGTAGTGAACACGTTTGTGTCTGCTCAGTATTCCTACATTTGAAGAATCACCTCCTCTATTCCAAGGTAATCCTAGTCCATCCTTAGTTTTTGACAAGAAGTAAGTCTTTCAACTGAAGGTTGATGCACAGTTTAAATATGTTTAGTCAAAATAATACACCTTGGCCACAGAGATTTGTTTAGGAATTAAAATGTGTTCCAAGTCAGGCCATCAGAATGGTCAAAAAGTCACCATAATTGTTCCTGGGATTGTAGAAAAGTATGCTATTTTTTGCTCTGATACCTAACCCATAAAATCACACAAACCCAAGAGTCCAGAAGCCATCTTCCCCACCATTCAAGTGACCAACTCATCCTAATTAGCCTAATAGATTCCTGGTTTTAAATCTAAGTCCTGAATTCTATCTAGCAAACCCCTCAGCCCAAGACAAACTAAGATGATTGGTCCCTCTACCATGATGAAATACTACAAGAGAATCCAGCCCCTAAAAATGAAAATAGGCATTTCTCTCAAAAAGGTATACAAATAGCCAACAAGCATGAAAAGGTACTCAACATGATAAAACCATGAGGGAAATTCAAATTAAAATTACACTGACATACCACTTCATATCCACTATGAAGGCTATAATCAAAAGGAGCTGGAAGGCAGGGAATAAGTGTGGTGAGAATGTGGAGAAATTTGGATCGTATATATTGCATGTAGGAATATCAAACAATTCGGCCACTGTGGAAAACAGTTTGATGGTTTCAGAAAAAGATAAACATAAGCCTACCCCTGTGAAACAACCAGTAACATACTAGATTGCAGAGCTGGAAGCCACATGCAGGCCGCTGTTGGAATCCCAGCCCCATCTTCTGAAAAAGGTCAATAAAACCTGAGTGTACTGGGTGCATGTATGTATGCCCAGGATCCTGACAGACTGGAGGGATACAGAACGAGTGTCACTGTGTGACCAAGGCCTGTGTAGAGTACAGGGGCACTTTTCTCTCCCTCCCTCTCTCATGCACAACACACTATCAATTTTTTTTAAAGCTAAATATAGCAGTACCGTATGATTCTGCAAATCTATTCCTAAGTTTATACCAACAATATTAAAAACAGGTATTCAAACAAGTACTTGTGTACACAGTACACAATAGCAACACTACTCATGATAGCCAGCAGGTGGACACAGCACAGACCAAGTGTCCATCAACAGATGAATAAATAAACAAATTGTGGTGTATATACATATGGAAGTTTATTCAGGCATAAAAATAATGACGTATGGATACAGGCTACAATGCAGATTAAACCTCCAAAACCTCATTCTGAGTGAAAGAAGACAGATGCAAAAGGTTATATAATTCCATTTATATAAAATATCCAGAAGAGATACATCCTTAGAGACAGAAAGCAGATTGGTGGTTGCCAGGGGCTGGGGTAGGGAGAGAATGGGGGAAACTGCTTGATGAGTATGGTGTTTACTTCGGACCATTTTGGAACTAGGTAAAACATAGGAGTTGTACAACATTGTGAATGTATTAAACTCCACTCAATTGTTCACTTAAAAATAGTTAATTTGGGGGCCAGCAGGTGGCGTGGTGGTTAAGGTGCTGGACTCCCACACGGCTGACCACAGTTCAAGTCCTAGACCTGTTGGCTTCCTTTCTTACTTCCTCTCTCTCTCTCTCTCTCTCCTCTCTCTCTCTCTCTCTCTCTGTCTTTGGTAAAGTTTTAAAATAATAGTAAATAAAATAAAGTAAAATATTATTTTATTTAAAAAATAGTTAATTTTATGATTGGGGAAGGAAAGAAGGAAGTGGAGGAAGGGAGGGAGAGAGAAGAGAGAGGCCAGGAGAGAGAAAATAAATGGGTCTTGATATGATGCCTGAGCACCTGGATCAGGTCTTCTCTAAGATGATAAGCCAATTTAATAAAATCTAAAAAATACTGTTTCTACTTGTATAAGTTTGGGTTGGTTTTCTCTCCTTTGCAATTAAGAACTGTGGGTAATGTTGGACTCAATTAAAAGTAATTCATTAATTAGAACTCAGAATCCACTGAAATTCCCATTTCCATGTGTTCTGGCTTCAGTAATTGTAAAGTGTAGCTCACCACTGGCCTAAATGGAAAAACCATGCCTGTAGTAGAAAACTCTCAAGTACCCTTCAACTCTCTCTTCTTCGAGCTCAATAGTTCCCGTTGTTTAAATCTTTTGTAGCAGTGCTTGAAAAGTACTTTTTGGCTGGTATCAGACCCAGAATAGCACATCATATATTAGGCAATTTCTTGACATAAGTCAAAGATAGGAAGTATAGATTTTCCTTTCTTATCAACAAAAGAATTGGCCAGAGTGTCTCACCAAAGACATTTTGCCATCTCAGTCAGTGGCAAGTGAATGTAGAATAAATGGTCTGAGAATGAATCTTCTTGCACGTCAGACATTCCACTCCTCCCTCATAATCACCTTGATGTTTCTTATGTATTATTAGTAAAGGGCTAATCACATTTTAATGTTGTAGGCTATGGTTTAATTGTTGGCATATAATTGAATGGCTCTAAGTGGAAGGAACTAATTGCTTCCATGAAAATTTGATGTGATTCTGTCAGGTGTCCATCTGCACCTCAGAATACCCCTAGAGCTGATGAGTCCGCCAGTTGGCTCATTTCCTACAAGAGATTGGATTTTGTTAACCTTGTCTTGCCCTCTCTGGCTAGCTTAATCCCATGGAGTTTAGCATGCACACTGAGGTAACATAAACTCTGCCAAGTAAGTGGAGTCTTGAGATGTGCTGTACAGGAGGAAATCTGATAAAAATGCTGCCAATGACAATGGTAAGAGCAACACTCACCAATACAGGCCAAATCAAAAGAGCCTCTTACTTCCTGGCAGACAGCTGTAGGCAAGTCTTAACATCTGTCTTCAGGTTTCCATCTGCAAAAAGGATTGGCTGGAAAGGTTTTTAAGGCCTTTTTCAAGACCCAAATTTTGTGTTCTATATACGAGAGTAAGATTAGTTATTAAGTGACTTCACTCTTTATAAAAGAAGCATGATAGAAACCATTATTCCCATTCTACAGTTGCATAAATATGAGTATCATTGGAAATTTAGCAAGATAGGGAAATGTATTTACAATAACCCTTTTCAGGGTGCTTGTTGGAAGGAATATTTTGAAAACCAATTAAGGTTAGGATGATTCCCTCATCTGCCCCAGAAACACATTCAGGTAATATTGGATGGTATATTTATGAGCTTACTTCTAAGAAGACCGATTGGATTAACACTGAGATTTCTTCCTTTTAAGTTGAGTGCATGACTTTGGGGCTGAGATAAATCACTAAAATAGTAAGGAAAAGCTGAGCTTCTCTCTTTTTAAAAAGAGATTTATGCTATAGGGCGTGTGCGCTCACCAGAGAGACAAAAAGTGAGAAAATACCCTCCAGAGGAGACGACCACACTGCAATCCCTTTTCCATTCTCCTCTTAGGATTTTGGGCATGCACACATAATGCCTGGTGTGAGTTTTAAGCCGCCAGGTCCAGGACTCAAACCATGGTCAACTACATGGAAGTCCGGCAGTGTAACCATTATGCCATCTGCTTGTCCTGAAGCTGAGTTTTTCAATCTGCATCTTTCCTCTCTGAGATAGGTCCTCAGCTTCTGATGAACAAATCTTTAGAAACTATCAGATTGTTAGGACATCAAATTATCAGCATATTCCTGGGATGCTCCCATGTTGTAGCCCAGCCCTTCCCCAACACACATACATACTCCTCTTGGTTCTGAGAGAAACAAACTAGACATAGAAGGAACTGTACAAAATGTGACCCCCGGGCAGTGGAGGAGATTCTGCCTCCTCCCATTCAGTTACCTGTGTGACTGTCAACACAGAAAGAAAACCAGGAGCATAAAGCACAATGCAAACTTGGTGAGCACAGAGATTATCACAGCTAACCTTGTTCTGCCTTGCTTTGGTTTATAATAAACAGTTTATATAATTAGAACTCCAGTGACTGATAGGAAAAGTTGCCTATTGGGACCAGCAGATGGTATAATAGTTACATCACTGAACTCCCACTAGTGGACCACAGTTTTAGTCCCGGACGCGATGACTTAAAGCTCACACTGGGCACATGTGTGTGCATGCCCAAAATCCTAATAGAGGAGAAGGGATTGTGGCATGACCATCCTGGTGGGTGATCTCTCACTTTCTGTCTCTCTGTCTCTGTTTCTTTGGGAGTGCATGTGCCCTATAGCAAAAATCTAAAAAAAAAACAAAAAAAAAAAAAAAAAAAGACTTGGTTATTAAAAACATAAATAATCTATTGTTTTAACAATTAAGCTACTAAGAAATAAAATGAATGTGAGAAGCCAATTATCAATGGGGGACCCTGGCATCTCTTGGCATTACCTACCATGGTGCTGGAACTGGGACATCAAAAATGAAAATGCATAGTCCACTCCTTCCCCTCCCTGAAAAGTGCTTTCAGGGCATTGGTTGCTCTTCAGTAAGAAAAATTTAAATTAAAAAAAAAGAAAAAAACTGAATGTGAATAGGTTTCAGCAATGGCCCTGGACCTTATTTTTCATTCCTCTCCAGGTCTGTCTTTTTATCTACATGTAGTGTCTTTTAAGAATATACCAGAATATCCCCAGACCAAAGAGATTCAATTGTTCAACAAACATTTATCACGCATCACTCTGCACTGAATACTGCAGCAGGTGCTGGAGATACAAGGATGGATAAAGATGAAACGTTGCCCTTGGGGAGCTCAGAGCTAGGAGCAACTTCACATAACTCAACTGTAAGGGTTGTAATGGAGGCAGTCACAGGAATCCAAAGAGGGAGGAGATTAAAAACTGCATAATCTGATTCCATACAATGCTGATCATAATAAACTACACCATGCTACATCTTCTATGTTCATTATTTCCTTTCATTGCTTGGCAACCTTATACAGTATTAATAACCCCATTTTATGAGTAATAGAGGAATGTGTATCTTTTTGTTAACAGCAGCTGGTCAGGGAACTCTTCTGAAAGAAGAAAGCCATCATTGTTGAAAAGATGTTGGAGAAACGTCCATATCAAGGGTACTGGGATAGGCACTACATTTCCTGCAGAGCAGCAAAGAGAGCTGCTTTACATAATCATGAGAGGAAGCAGTGGCTTCCAGAGAATTTGGGAGAGATGCAGTAATTTGGGTGTTGACTTGAGGGATCCAGAAGAAAAGACAGGCCTGAAAGAGAAACAAGGTGTGCTTTGTCAAAGAACCTCTCCCTGTGGCCTCTAAGCCTCGTTGAATTTCTTGTGAAAATCAGTGAAAAAGCTGAATTGTAGCTTTGCATTTACAAAGTGCTGGAACAGAGTCTGTGTACATTGATGAGGGGAAGGCTTGGCATCTGTTTTAGAACAAAAGTGGGGAACCTCGGGTGGAAAGAGATTAGCTAAAGCCTCAGATCCTTCTGAGATATGAAATGTTGGGAGGCCAGAAAACTGTCCCTGCTTCAGGACATGGCCAAGATGAAGACATGGTCTCAGGTGTCAGACTGAAGGGGCCCCTTGCCAGAGGGAATGTGGAAGAGATTCAAAATTTCATCTTTGAACATGATAGATTTGAGAATCAGAAGGCTGAGATCACAAGAACAGATCATATAAGCAAAGTTGTTAGAAAGGAAATGTTTCTGGTGCCCTGGGAAAAGAAAGACTGAAGATTCATGATTCCACCACACTGGGTCTCTCTGTGAAGCAGAAATGCAGAAGCAAATCACCACTGAAAAATAAAAAAGTCAAAGGGAGGGAAAAGAATGAAAAATTGAAGTACTGTGGACCACAGACCTGAGATGAGAACTGAAATTCCAGACAGGAAACCAGGTAATTTGGCAGTGGAAGAGTTATAAGAACCTATTCTACAAAAATACTTTGAGTTCATATTTTTTTGAAAAATCTGCTGGGGTGATTTTATTTCCAGGAAGGGATAGGAACATGTGACTTTTAAAAAAAAAATGTTTTTTAAAGGATTAAGATGTTGAACAGGGAACCCAATTCTGACTCCAGAGCCTCTGAGTCCTTAAATGTATAGGCTGTTTTCTTTTTCTTTTCCTTTTTCCTTTTCTTTTTCAAGAAATGGGTTATAGAAATTTGCATAGTTACCATTAAAAGAAGCTCTCCTCTCCCTGTCACCTTGAGACACGAAGGGAAAAAAATGGGACAATTATGGCATGTGGTCCCTCCTCAGATTTGTGCTAGACACCTTCCACCTCTTGCCTAACCTTATCCTGGGTGTTCCAACCATTCTTGTTTTCATTCTACAGTAGTAATCAGGGTTGCATCAGAGTAGAAATTTTCCCCCACACAAATGTAGATACCTCTCCAGGTTTTTATAGTTTAAATCCTAAAGTCTCTTTTAATATGACCTTTCCACTTCAGAAGGATTTTATTAATATGCAAGTCAGCGATGGGCTCCAGGTCCTTCATTGCAATTAAGAGCATCAACTATGTAATTCTGGAGCTGCTTGACGGTGTCCCCCAAACTTCAATATGGAAATAATAGTTCATTTAACATGAAGAAAATAAAGGCTTCTGCAGCTATGATGTCAACAAATACTGAATAATAGTCCTAGCTCACTGGAGAACTAAAAGCCAAGGTATGAATTTTTTTTTTTAAAGCAGTCACTGACGGTCACGAAATAGTTGAATTACTTTACACTATAAAATGAAGAGAGTCTACTAGTGAATCTGAAGGGAGGGAAAAAAGCAGGGATTATAAGTAATGTGTTATGTAGATCTATTTTAGAGTATGAATAGCAGAAATTGTTACTATGACATGTACTCCAAACCAAGGCTTTTGGCATTGAATAACATAATTATCCTTCATTAATCTTTGCAAGGATTATGAAAATGTGCTTACGATCAGACTCCCAAGGATTTGCAGCCATGATGATAAGGATACATTTGTCATTCCAAATAAGCAGATAATCTTCCTGTTTAATGAGCCTCTCTTCTTAGAGATCAAAATGCATTATGGGAATCTCAAGTAAACGATGTTTCAACACCATTCGTTACTTCTAGGTTTATTCAATGTGATTAAACTTAAAGAAATAATAATAATAAAGCACCACTTCCGACCTCATCCTTTCTGCCTTTCTCCTTAATTTTCTTACTCATGAATTTATTTCAGGCAATTCCAATAGTGCCAAATAGAGATCTCGAAATTTATTTTTCCTCCTCATCTTCCTTGATGTGATTAGCAATGTGATGCAGCCCACCATGGCACACTAAGAAAGCAGATGGTGCAGTGAGGCAGCAGAAAGAAGTAAGAACTTGGTATCAAGCAGTCATGGGTCTGAATCTCTATTCTAGAAATTATTACAGGAATAATGGTCCTTTAATCTCTCAGCCACAGCTTCCTCCCCTATAAAGTGGGGGCAGGGTGGTTTATATGATACCATGGATGCAAAATGTAGGCATTCAACAGTAAGAGCACTACCCAGCCCAGGTTTTCTCACCCCTATGTCTTCTGAAAGGTGACTTGGATGTACCTGTCCCCAGTCCCATCTGTACCACCTTGACTGTTGCACCACTGGGATCCTGGCATGACCAGTGACCTAACAAAGGACGTAGGAAGCCTTTAGTTGGTACCTGACTCATTGGAATTCTTAGAGCATTCAAAGTCTATACACTCTGTTTTCTATCGTGAGTTAACTGCTCCGTATACAAATCTGATTTTTCCAATGCGCCTGAAGTTTCTTGCAAGCATAAGGTGCATCTTACCTTGTTTAATTCTTAAACACACACATATACACACTAACATCCTGAGACTTAGCAGGTAACATGGTGATTGAGGACTGGACATGGCTGACCATAGTTTGAGTCTCAGACCTGGCAGCTTGCTTTCTCACTTTCCCTCCCTCTCGCTCTGTCTCTCTTTGGTGAGTGAACATGGCCTATAGCAAAGTAAATAATAATAATAAATACAGTTTAAAAAACAACTAACATCCCATCAGCAAATTCAACCCACGTGTGTGTATGCACACACACACACAGAGTGTTTTCTTTAGTTTTATTCGAACTGTGAATCAGTTATTGCATTATTTAGAGTGTTGGTCCTGATGCTTTTTCAGATACTATTGGGTTGTTGGGAAAGTCATGACACATTTTTGCGTAGAAATAATAAGTCATGACTTTCCCGATGACCTAATAAATAATAGCAACTTAAAATAAGTAGACATTTCATTCTTTTCCAGTGATGACCTGGACTGGTAGGCAATCTAGTGTAGGACAGCCCTGCTCCCGGCTGTCCTGAGAGTGATGATCCCATCCTTGGGGTTGAAACAAGATCACCACTAGTAAGAAAAGGGGAGGAAAAAAAGTATAATTCAAAGAATTTATTTTTAAGGACATGATCATGAACTTACACACTGCACTCATGTACTCCAAAGAGTAAAAAAAAAGGAAGACTCCCAACAGGATGGAGAAATGGAGGAGAACATGCCATACTTCCTCCTTCTCCCTCTCTCTATCTCTCTGTCTCTGGTAAGCACATGTGCCTCTGGTCAAAACACAAAAACAAAAAAAGAAAAGAGTGGATCGTGTAGACAACAGCAATCCCTGACACAGTTGCCACATTTGAAGTCAAAGGATTTCAAATAAAATTCTAGACTACTGGACTCTTTCATGAAAATAAAAAAGATCAGACCACACAGGGCTCAAATTCCAGTGGAACCACAATTAGATGGCCCTGAATAACAGTGCTCCTTTTGGAGGACACAAGAAACATCTATTTTGCCATAATCTCCACCAGACCTTGGACCCATTTAACACGTAGTCTCCATTAGCCCTTCACCTCATTTGCTTAGTCCTTGTGGGCATCTGAGTTTGAACCTGATGCATAAGGCACAGCACTGGGCACCACCTATTGTACATGCATACACTGTGTACCAAGGACGTTTCCTACATTTTCTCATTTTATTCTCATGGCAATTTCCCATGGTACCTTTTTTTTCTCTGTGGTATAACTGAGTAAATCAAGACTCTGGGAGGTTGAATAACTTAATCTAGAAAGTGACAAATACAAATTTATAAAGCCTTTTTCTGATTCGAATGCCTATGCTGGGAAGTCGGTGACGAGGGATGTCCAGCGAAAAATTTGGCATGTTTCAATTTGCCATTTTCTTTGCTGAAACAACTTTCTTCATTCTGGCCCATGACAAATTCAATACTGACTTTTCCAACAAAAGATAACTCTATCCAGGTAATCTGAGTCATTAAAAGAGCACATCTGGGCCAATCTAATAGTCTAATAGATAAGGGAGCTGGATCCTACATGGCTAGTGGCAGTTCCAATCTCAACCCTGGCTCTTTGTAAAACATGCCAGGTGCATGCACATGCATGCTCAAAATACCTATAGGAGGGATAAATGGAAGAGAAAAAAATTGCAGTGTTTTCTCTCTCTCTGGTGAGCACATGTGCCCTCTGGCAATCTTAAAAACAAACAAATAAACAACAACAACATAGAACCAGAAGAGAACATCTTAAGACCATTATATAGAATGACTATGACATGGGAGAAGTTTTCACTCCTGAAAAGTCCTGGGTTTCCAGGACCAAGAGTCCAAGTAGTCCCCCATGCACTGTCCTCTGTAGTGCCTCCTATCTCCTAGGCTCCCCTCTGCCATCCTCACCCTCTAGCTACCTTCCTCTGATCCATCTGGGCCCAGGTTAAATCTAGCTTCTTCTATGAAGTCATCTCAACCAGGAAGGACTCCCTCCCCTGGCCACCTCAGCTCTTCGGAACTTCAATCCTCACTGTTGACCATTTATGGTGAATGATTAATGTCAACAGACTGGATATTTCTCATTAAAATAATCATAATAATTAAAGGGCTAATCCCAAAGGTTAGTGGTTAAGGGAAGCTGGATCTCACATGGCAAATCATGGTTCAATTCCTGACCCTACAGACTTGAAAAGCAGTATGGGCACATGTGCATGCATGCACAAAATGCAAATAGGATGTAAAAATGGAGAAAGATTTGCAATGTGACCATGCCCCATTGGAGGGTACTTTCTCCCTCTCCTTACCTCCTCTTTCTGTCTTCCTGTCTCTCTCTGGTGAGTACACGCACATTCTAGCAATCAAAAAACTTTTTCTTAATTTCTATTCTTGGTTTAGCACTTCCTGCTTATATCCTCATAACTTACCTTTTTTCCTTATATTCGTGGTCACTGGGGTGGGATACAATGTGATAAGAGTAAAGAAGAAGTTGCCTGAGACTCCAAGGATCAAGTCTTGGCTCTCTTTCTATACATCCAACCATTCATTCATTCTAGAAATACTAATGGGCATATATGATGTGCCAGGGCTTGGAATGGGCACTAAAAACACAAAGATGCACAAGATGGAGTTATACCCTCAAGAAGATTTCATTTTGGTTGCGGAAGGTCACAAGAAACAAACTACATTATAGGACAAGGAAGCCTCTGTCAGAAGGCTAGAGCACAAAGAAGACCCTATAATGGCAAGCTAAGCAATGACAGAGACCTTCCTCAGTGCCTCAGTTTTCTCACACTGCAAGACAGCAATAACTGTTTTACCCTTGCCAGGCTTTATGTAGTCATATGAAGCAAAATACTGGATTCCCAAAGATACTATTATGGAAATTTTCAGTTTTATTCTTCCACCTGTCTTGACAACCTTCATTAATCTTTATAGTTCTTACCCTTGTTTACCAAAAAACAGTGACTCATAGCTACATAACAATTAGTGATAAAGTTAATTAGAATCCAGGTGTCTTAGCTCTTTTTTTTTTCAGCAATTGGTCATTATTTAACATAAAAGATCACTTTAAGTGAGAGATAAATGCAAGCAAACATTCATTGGCCATGCACTAAAAACATATACATGCAGAGGATATCTATTTCTTCTTAAATATTGAGTTTGAGCTAAGAGCACTTTTATCTTAGCAGGGGTGGAGATGGGTCAGCAGTGGCAGCTGCAACCATTGTTGATGACACCCACAGGTTGTGAGTGCTATGGAAGCTGGGGGCCAGAGAGAGCTGGGAAAGGGGGAAGGACGAAACTTGACTTGATGTGCCTTTCTCTACATCAAGGCAGTGATGAGCATTTGCTTTACATGTATTTTCTCACTATTCCTCCAACAACACAACAAACTATGTTCCATAATTATCCTTGTTTTACAAAAGAAAGACCTAAATGCATCTTGATAGGAAAATACTCTCTGCCAAATAACAAGGCTATTGTTTTCCATCTTTCAAAAAAAGGGGGAAGAGAAGGGAATTATTTAGAGCAAAATGTTCATTGATTTTCTTCTCAAAATGAAGACTAAGGATAACCCAGAAGAGAGTGCTTGAGCAAATACAGTAGAAGCTTCCATTACCATGCATGCTAAGCACCCAGCACCTCAGAGTACAATCTAGCAAGAAAGGCAGGGAAACTGCATCAAACCAGATACAGCAGGAGAACAGATCTGCCTCCTGCCACTCAAGTTTGGCTCAGGGGAAAAAAGAAAAACATGGGGCTCTTGGGTGCCAATTATGTATTGTTGAAAACTGCAAACTAACAATGGCATTCACTCAAAAATCCAAAAGGCCCATGAGTCATTTCTGACAAACACAAGAAGCCCTGGCTAAATACTTAAAGAAAATTGCTAATTAAAAAAAAAAAAAAAAAAGATCATTTAAATCAAACCTAGGTACAGCTAATTGTTCTATGACTCACTCAAAGGGTATTTTGGGCAAATTTTATTTTACTTATTTTCCCCTTTAATAAACTAAAAATCTTGATTCTATCATTTGGAGTTTATGACAGATGGGAAAGGGAAATAATGAATAATAGAGTAGTCAGAAAGCAGATACTTCATTTCTGATCCTCCCTTTTAGGGAGGAAAACTCAAAGATTCAACAAAAGCCATCAAGCTAATGGTCTGACCTATCTTTTGTGGAAAAGCGATGAAGTATTTCCCACTGGGACTATTGAGGGATGTCAATTACTGCTCTTGTAGGCAGCAGGCTAATTCCCCCAGCTCCTGTTCATATTGAACAGGTCATGTGACCATGGCAGTCCTGTCTTCCCAAGAGATGCAAAGCAGCCTGTACTGAAACATGCAGCTCTGCAGAAGCCCCTGATCTACCTTATACCACAGAGGACATCGAGACCTATGATCTACTCTTTCCAAACAACAGTTCTTTCAATCAAGAGACATTCACTGAACACCTACCTTGGGCCAGCGACTCCAAATTCAGAGTCCATCTCTTCTCTCCCAGAATTTATAAACTACTGAGACAGAATCACGTCAACAAAACTGTAATGTGTTATGATGCTATAGAGGAAAGTAGATGGAACTGTAAGAAACAGAGGGAGATGGTAACAACAACCAACTCATGAGAAATGAGGACAATGAAGGTCATGGAAGCCCTCTCCAACTAATGTATTATTTGAGCTGAGTTGTAAATGATAACCAAGAGTTTTCCTCATATTTGTGTTCCCTGTTTATCTATAAGATTCCTGAAGTAGGATCAGGTTTTATTCTGATAGGTATTTCTAGCAGCTAGCATTTTGCCTGAGACATTTACGGAAGGAAGGAAGGAAGGAAGGAAGGAAGGAAGGAAGGAAGGAAGGAAGGAAGGAAGGAAGGAAGGAAGAAGGGAAAGGAGGAAGGGAAGGGAATGGAACGGAAGGGAAGGGGAAAGAAGGAGGGAGGGAGATATTCATTCCACAGGCATGGAGAAGGAATGTTAACTTGCCCAGCTTTGGTTCTCTAGAATCTGCCCTTATTACTCATAGACATTGTATTAACAGTTGATTACATTTCTAATGCTTGAATCTGGTTCAGAAATGGGCTGTTGACACAAAATGGACCGCAGCACCTTCCTTAGGGTCTGTGATAGAATCCAGAAAAGGAAACTCAGCCTCTCTGAATAGTTGAGTCCACAGCTTATAAATTACGAGCTGTGGGGAGTTCATGTCTTCTATCACGTGCACACGTGTAAAGTGTAAAGTAAGCAAGTCTTCAAAGAAGGAAGTGAGTGTGCACAGAAAAGAAAAATGAGAGACAGGAAACACAACCTAAGTTCCCACTGCCTCCCAGGTCCAGATTCCTGATAACTGGTTATATTTCTGCTTTTAGGTTCTTTGAGTCTCTCCATTTTTCTTTCCAGTAAATTGTATCTCTTTTACTTAGGCCAGCTTTACTTGTTTTCTGATATTTGAAACCAAAGCATTTTATCCAATGATAATAAAGGTTGGGGGTTGGGAGATGATTCTAGACAAAGGCTTACCATGAACAAAGGTCCTGAAGTCTGAAATGGCTTCATTGTTTGAAGAATGGAAAGGAAGAGTGTTAGGAAACAGCAGAAATACTATGCTTCTGGGGACCAGCAGTTAGCGTAATGGCTATGTCGCTGAACTCCCACCTAGTCGACCGTGGTTCGAGTCCCGGACCAGGTGACCTTAACTCATGCCGGGTGCGTGTGCGTGTGTGCCCAAAATCCCAAGAGGAGAATGGAGGAGAAAGGATTGCTGTGTGGCCATCCCCCCTGGGGGGTGATTTCTCGCTTTCTGTCTCTCTGTCTTTCTGTCTGTCTGGCGAGCGCACACGCCCTATAGCAAAAACCTCTCCAAAAATAAAGAAATATCATGCTTCTAGAATACCTTGGATTTATGAACACTGAA
>NW_006159803.1:3610299-3651213 GCF_000334495.1 Tupaia belangeri chinensis | reverse complement strand
ATGAATGACTGGTGGGAAAATGGGGGAAAAAAAAAAACAAAACAAACAAACAAAAAAACCTAACCTCTTGCCTTCCTGCTTGAAAACAACAGAAGGTCATTACATGGGTGTGTGATCTGATGAATGGTTCTCCAAATTCCAAGGAGTGCTGTCCAGCCTCTGGCATCATTTAGCCATACCCTCCTTATTGATAATGAAACCACCCTGTTCCAGGAGTTACCCTTATCTTTTTAATCTTATAAAATGCAACTTTCTCTAAAAATAACTTTCCTTCCCCTTTTGCTCCCATAAATAAAGAGGACAAGAGCGGCTTAGCAGGTACATTTCTGGTATGTCACAGAAGAATGTGGTCTTCCATTAACTGAGACAAGGAAATAGGGTCTTGAAATGCTAGAAAATCTTCCCCCAAAAGGGGCCAGACATGCTCAAAACCCATCCATCTTCCTCTGAAAATGCTTGCATTTAGAAAGTGCCTAGGAAATGTCGAAAAGTGTGAAAGGGATATTCAATTCCATATGGTAAAGGAGTATAAATGAAAATCTTCCAGGGACCTACGCTGCATAGGCTTAGGTAACTAACAAAAATTTTGAAGTTGGAAAGGGTCAGCAGAAACAGAGAATGGATAAAAACAGTGAAGAGAGACTGCTACACCAAAATATGCCATAATATGACATCTTTTGCTCATTTGTGATGAGATGCAATAATCACAGGCCCAGGAATACTTAAAATCTGCCTCTGTAGGACAGTCCATATTACCTAACTATAGGATTACAATGTCCTTAAACATACTGATTAGAATTTGCTTATGTTCACACCTCCATTTTCCACACAAATGTTCATTTTCTACCATGTTCTTCTGTACCTTCTTGATCACACTGAAAGTCATTAAAGTAGTGCCTGGTACATTTTAAGTCCTTCATCTCATGCACCAAGGTTCAGAAAAACAAATGTCTCAATGTCTTTCAACCCATTTGAACTATAGAAACCCCTGTGGTACCACATGTAGAAATTCCAATTTAGGGACCAGCAGGTGGCAAGAGGTAGGTTAAGGTGCTGGACTCCCACATAACCGACAGCAGTTTAAATTCTGGACCTAACAACTTGCTTTCTCACTTTCTCTTTCTCTCTCTCTGGCTAAATTAAATAATAATAGTAACAATAATAATAAATTAAATTAATAAATAATTCTTTAAAAATAAAAAAAGAAATTCCAACTTAGTATAGCACACATTAAACAGAGATGTAGGATAGAACTTATTAGCATTACAAATAACATTACAAAATGAACTTTCTCTTTGTAGAGGACTGGGCTTCAAGATTTCTTTAACTTGCCTACTTCTATGTACAATTATAAAATGATGTCATTGATTTTCCCAAACAACATTTTCACAAACACTCCCAGGTATACAATTATTGTTATGTGATTGGGGTGACCTACATTGAACTTAAGATATTTGGTACAAATAATTCCAAATTATAGCGCTGGTAAGTTTTTCAAGCAAGTCAAGAGTAGAAGTTGCTTTTGCTACATCAATACAGGAGGAGATGTGAATCAAGTAAGTCTCTCTTGGCTTTAATAATTCACTGTTCGGTGTTATCTACGTCCATGTGACCACAGGCTTGGGTATTGAGCATGTACTCAACAACATCCCAAGCACATAAATAAACCATCTTCTGCTCTCAGTCCAGGAGGTAGTTATTGATCTAGGCTGTGATCTTTCCCTTATGACTTCCTGAAGATTTCTAAAATAGCTCACCTTGGGGAATTAGAGGCTCAAATGCTTTTCTTTTGTCCTTTGACCAATAAAAAAATCACCAATGCCTTGCAAAAAATGAATCCTGACAGAAGAAACATCAGCATTTGATGGGTGGTCAAAAGAACTGACCTGTTTCTTAGTCTGGAAGCTGAGATGAAAGGGAAAAAGTACACCAAGACCATCTTGCTCCAAGAATCAGCCTCCAGGCACCAGATGGTGGCACAGCAGTAAAATATGACACTCTGCACGGCAACCCCACATGGGAAAGTTCTCAGTTCAACTCCACAGACCTCTCTGAATATGCTAAGTACCCAAGTGCCCATCATTCAGAGCTAGCTGAAGCTGGGGGGAGGTCATTGTGCCAGGACCCTGTTGGGGGTGCTATTTATCGCTTTCTCTCCTTCCCCCTTCCCTCCCTTTCTCTCTTTCTCTCTCTCTCTCTCTCTCTTTCTGTGTGTGTGTGTGTGTGTGTGTGTGTGAATCTCTGTCTCTTTAGTTCATGGAAGAAATAAGCTTAAAAAATAGTATCAGACTTCAAACTATAGTTCTAGGATTTTGATCAGTCAAAAATCAGGCCACGTGATCTCTGTGGATGTGATAGAAAGAAGAGATGACATGGTACAGAAATTCTCCCTCTCCACACAATCAGTTGCTCACTTGTGGATACTCGACTGAAAGATCGAGATTCTAGTTCTAGCTCTTAGGAAAAGTCCCATTGTTTCTCAGAACCTCAGTTTCTCTACTGGCCAGGTACCAATGACCCATCAAACATTTCCAAATTCTATTCTTTTGTTTGTTTGTTTTTTGTTTGTTTGTTTGAGTGCCTTTCATGATAGAGGCTACGAATGTTGAATTCTCTTTCCTCATATTCTTTGTGGTCCTGTAAGATGTAGGAGGAAGTCAGCTAGGGGACTCTCATTGAATTTCATCCTTGAAAGACAGAGACACAAGAGGAAACCACTCTCTCACCACTTCAGATATCCTGATTCCTCTTTTAAACCTTTCTAGAGAGACGTGATGCTTGTACATGCCAGAGGCATGGCAAAGAAGAAAGCCCAGAGGTTTCTGCCTCTTTGGGAGTATCACTGAGCCAATGAAATAACCTAGAATACAAAGTCCTCCTTAGTTACTTCAGGGTTAGGTAAACAACAAATGTCCTTATCATATAAAACCTAGTTGGCAACCAAGGCATCCTACCTATAAAATATGAGGCTGAGAAGGCAGTCCCCTTGGTTCTTTCTAGCCATAGACTTTCTGAAGTAATTTTTATGTCCATCTCTAGAATTATCAAAGTCTCTTCTCTTGAAGGTTTATCCATGAAGAATAAGTATAGCCATGCAGCTTCCAAAGATTTCTTCAAAAATAAAAATCAATAAAAATTGAGTTGCTTCTATAAGACGGTGGAGCCTCTGACTACTCTACACTAATGGTAGAGTATGACTTTTTAGCAAAGCAGTGAACATACATTTTCACTAAGCATTCATATACTCTGGTGCATACTTGGGAGACTGACCCATGGCAATAGCAGATTGAATAAATGCCTATTGGAATATGATCTAAGAAGCACTGATAAAAGGTTCCCAATGCCAAATATAGTTGAGGATTTCTAATCAAAAAATCCCAAATCTGGAGTGTTCCGAATTCCAAAGCTTTTTGAGTGCCAATATAACACCACAAGTAGAAAATTTTACACTTGTTTCATGTGATGGGTCACAGCCAAAATGCTACATGCAAAAACTGTTCAAAATTACCTTCATATTATGTGTATAAACTGTATAGGAAACATAAATGAATTTTATATTTAGACTTGGGTCCCACCCCAAAGTATCTCATTACGCATATGCAAATATTACAAAATCCAAAACACTTCTGGTCTCAAGTGTTTTGAATAAGGGAGACTCAACCTGTAACTCACCTGTCCCCAGCAATTTCCACCAGATTTTAAGAATTCTTGCTGGAGAATCTTTTTGAAATATACTGACAGAAATAACACACATGCATAAGAACTTCCAAGCCCTAAAAAGAAGGAAAGTAGAGCAGACAGATTTTTGGAAATCATGAAGGACAGTAAAAAGACCACAGACTTTAGAGCTATAAGGTTATATTTGGGTTTTTGTTCTACCATCTAATACCTGTGTATCATGAGAAGTATTATTTATAAAATGTTCTGCCCTCACGTTCTTTCCTCATGACTGTTGTGAGAATCCAATAAGATCAGGTATACACAAAGTCTTTGTAAAGTATAGGGTGCTTCCTAAGTGTGAGAGATTATTTCTTACAGATGAGGAATAGAAGTGCAGAGGGATGACCAAGGGCAAAAGAACCTAGGGGCCCAAGGAGTACAACCACTATAATAGTCAGTCTCAAGCAGGCCTTTCCTCAACTGCTTTTCCTCTTTATCCTGCCATATTGCCTGTGCAGGGGTTAAACTCAATCACTGCCCAATACCTAACCTAATCCCTTTCTTCAAACTCCACATTAGGCTACCTAATAATTACCTTAATAGCCATAGGTGTTAGAAATACCAGCATCCCTGGGCTTTTCCCCCTTCTGCCAGGTTTTGTCTGTTTCCAAAACCATTCAAGCTTTTCTATGGATATTGTAGCCTCTCATTTTCCCTATAGTCCTTTAAGGGAGATTGAACTGTGAAGCTGGGTGGGATACAGAAAGAGAACTAGGGTACAAGCCAGCAAACCCCAGACATAGGTTAAAGGCAACCCCACCTTTCCCCTCAGCTATAAACCTATCGTGAATAACTAGGCTAGCTGCCTATTCTCTCAAAGCATCAATTTCCACATTTGCTGTGTGGACCAATATTACCTGTTCTGCTTGCTTCCCAGGCACAGTGAAGTTAAAGTAAGATAATGGAGGGAAAAGTGACAATACTGGAAAGCAATGCACAAATGAAAACTGTTTCCAGGGCAATGTGCAATCATGGGTAAGAGGGTGGGCTTTGCAAGCAGACATACCCAGGCTGTGCGCTGGCTCGGTCACCTCTAGCTGTATGATTCTGAGCAAGTCATTTAGCCACTTTAAACTCTGGGTGTTGTTTTAAAACAAAGGACCCCTAACATTTATGTTATAAATTGTTTGTCTTTATGGTTAAATTAAACAATGAATTCCTGTAGCTTATTAAGCAAGCACTTAATAAATATCACTAGTAGTTGTTGAGGCGCAATTGTTATTATTACTATTAACATTTTCTAGTTAGATAATAAGAGGAAATGAAACCCAAAGAATGCCACAGCATGTGCTGCCTCCCAACTTTACCTGAACATTCATTCCCAGAAGTCACAGAGCTAATGACAACTCTAGTGAGATTCCTAGCTGAGATGTGAGATGGAATCCAAAGATTTACAGTTGACCAGACCGTCATCCAGAAGCCCCTTCTGACCGCTGTCAGAGCTTTTGCTGAGCGAGATTTTACAACAAATCCCTGAGCTCTGGTGCAGAATGCAACCTGCCAAAGCTCCACATTGTTCCTGCTAAACTCCCTGCCACGGAAAATCCACACTACAGAACTGAGGTAGCCTGGTTAAGGTGCCTGGGGAAACTCATCTAAGCCAAGCTGCACCCCTGCTGGTTCTACATCCCTCAAAAGGAACCTGACATCTCCTTCCTTCCTGAGAGCTTAGTCATATCCTCCATGAGGAAGCCAGCACTTCAGCCCTGCCCACACCACCCATCCTGTAGGGCATCTTTTCTGTTGGGAGAGGCAGAAACTAAGTACCCTTCCACCCACTGCTCTTCCAGCATGGTAGGGAAATGGCTGAGGCGATGCCAAGCTCTCCCTGGGCACCCATGTCCCCAGGTAAATGTCCTTACCTTTGGACTTGATAGATGATATTTTTTTCATTAATTACTTAGCAGTCTCTCCTATTAAATTGTGAACTACTGGAACACAAGACACTTTTCATATTCACCATTATATTTTTAGGCACTAGCACTGGCCCACAATAAAACTTTCAGTTAGCGTTCGTTTATCTAAACTGTTGAATTTCTAGATCCTAAAATGTACAAGTAGCATTTTTTAAGGATGTATCAATATACGGAAAGTCATTCCAAGACACTTTCAGATATGTGTTACCCTAGCCATCCTTCACTCACCCAGTCAGTGGTCCCAAAGTAGAGAAACAGTCAAAATAACAAAACCTAACTACGAGAGGCCTAGGGAAGCCATCCTTTTGATCACATTCTTGTGAAAATTAGAAGCTCCCTATATCTAACTAGCAAAGCTCCCTAGATAATTCATCTTCCCCTTCCTCATGTCTCTCTCTGAACTCTGAGGGTGATTGGAGGCCAAGGCCATTACCAGTCATGGCCTCTAGCTCCTTTTGGACCCACTGCAAAAGCCCAGCCAGGCTTGAACAGTTTCCTGATGAGAAGGACCTTCTCCAGGACCACTCTCTCAGCCTTCTGCATGCTCTTCTGAAACCCTCTAGATATTATTACCTCTTACTTCACCAAGAAAATGGAAGCCCCTCATGAGAACTCTCTCAATTCTCTCTTTCTTTTCCTCCTTCCCTCCAATTGCAAAATAAGGCATCACTCCTCCCAACTAAGAATAATTATTGCATTAAATTTTGCCTCAGGGGCTCTGCATCTCTAATTATCTGTATCATCCTTGAAATTTCAGTGTCTTCTTTTGTAATGGATCCCTCCCAGTGGTGTGTAACCTCCTCCAGTCTCTTTCATAATTTAAAAATAAATAATAACAAAGAGAATCCAACAACAACGACAACTACAAAATCATCATTCACCTTGGTATTACCCACTTAGGCTGAAAAACCTATGCTCACACAAAAACCTGCACCTAGGTGTTTACAGCAGCTTCATCCATACTTGTCAAAACCTGGAAGCATCCAAGATGTCCTTCACTAGGTGAATGGATAAACCAAGATACATCCAGACAATAGAATACTAATCAGGGCTAAAGAGAAATGAGCTATGAGTCATGAAAAGAATTGGATGAACCTTAAATGCACATTACCAACAGAAACAGACTCATCTGAAAAAGATGCAGGCTGAATGATTCCAGCTATGTGAAATCCCAGAAAAAACAAAAACCACAAAGACAGTGAAAAGACGAGTGCCGCCAGGGATTGAGGAGAGAAGGAGGAATAGGTGAAGCTCAGAGGATATTTAGACAGTGAAACAAATCTGTATACTAGTGTATTGGTGGAAACATGTCACTTAGATATTTGTCCAAACCCATAAAATGCACAATGCCAGGACCAGCAGATAGCATTAACGGCTATGTCTCTGGACTCTTATGTAGTCTACCATGGTTCAAGTCCCCGACCCAGTGGTTTAAACTCATACCGGGCATGTGTGCATGCGTGCCCAAGATCCCAAGAGGAGAATGGAGGAGAAGGGATTACGACACGGCCATCCCTCCAGGGGGTGATTTCTCACTTTCTGTCTCTCTGTCTCTTTCTTTCTTTCTGGAGAGCGCACACACCCTAAAGCAAAAACCTCTCAAAAAAGTACAATGCCAAGAGTGAACTGAAATGTAAACTACAGATTTTGGGTTGTAACAAATGTACCATTCTGGTGAGGGATGTTGACAATGGAGGAGGCTGTGCGTGTGTGAGGCAGGGGTTAGATGAGAAATCTCTATAACTTCCTCTCATATATGCTTTGAATCTAATACTGCTCTAAAAAATAAAGCCTACTGTTTAGTAAAACAATACAGATGATAGGTAAGTAGATTTTTAAATCCTTATTTGACCCTCAGTGCTAATTACCAGATAAGCAGGTGATAAAATAATACAAGTTTGGCAGGCGATATAAGGAAATGAAAAAATAAGAGGGTTTAGATAACATAGACCAAATATGATCACCATGCAGACTTCCAATAGCCTGGGCCATTTGATACTTTCCTTCATTGTAAACAAACTGTTAATGAAGTGCCATAGAACTTGGCTTCTTTGTATTCATTAGTCTGAGTTAGTATTTTAAGTTTGAATACCTTTTCCAGACCAAGGGTGGATTTCTGGCTACACAAAGTGGAAGAACAAATCCTGGAACTGGTAATATTATCTGGATTTAGTGGATATTCTCTTAACCAAGCTCTTTTCTTCTTCTTTGTCTTCTTCTTTTTCTTTTTTCTTTTTTCAATTGCCAGAGAGTGTGTGTACTTGCCAGAGAAAGATAAAGAAACACAGAGAGAGGGAGAATGCACCCCCAAATGGGGCACGGGAGAATGATCACAACTCCATTTCTCCAACTTACTGAGATTTTGGACCCACATGCACATGCATCCAGTGTGTTTTTCAAGCAGCTGGGACTGAGATTTGAACTGCAGTCACTTACATGGGATCTGGCTTTCTTAAACCAGTAGACCACCAGGCCAGCCCCAATCAAGATCTTTTCACTTAGTTGACAAAACCAAGGCGCTCCAGCCTTTCGGTGAAACACGCAAATTGATGTCTACACTATACTACATTGTGGTGAAACTAGTAGCATAGTCTATTAACACACATTTCTTCTCCCAGTTGGACCGCTGGGTCATCGGAAAAAGGCTTGACATATTTTTTGCTATGTTTTTCCATGGAAAAATGCATCATGAATTTTATAAAGACCCAATATGTGATTAGAATTTAAAGGCTTTAAACAACTATGCACTATTATAATTATGTAATTCAATTAAATATTATTTTAAGTATACAAAATGAAATACAAGCATATATTTATATACTTTTATGTAGTATATTATAAACTAACAAAATATGAACATGAGAAGACAGTTTCTAAAACTAAGTCAAATGTTTTAGCAGGACTTCAAAAAGCTAAACTATTGAAAATTGCTGGTGTATTTGTTGTGGATTTAAAAAATTAAATGACTGGGAGAAGAGGAGATTATAAAAATCAAGAAGGATTTTATACTCAGACTTCCCCCAAGTGTAAGATTCTCATTCCATTTTGCAGAAATTGAAACTAGAACTCAGAGACAATGCAGGTGAGACCTATTACATGAGAAAGGTTAACGTTGAAGTCCAGCATGAAGTAACCATAAGTAAAGACTTTAGTTTTGTGTCCAAATATCAACACATAAACACATGTGAATACTTTAAGTTAAAATAATGTGTCCAGGGAACCAATAAACAAAAGCTTCCTTGTTTTAATCAGCTTTTCCAATTAGCCAATCAACTTCTGGTCCTGGCCACATAGACTCAAAGGGCTTCTGGTGTCCTATGGTACTAGATCCTGTCCAGCTGCATGAGGCCTCCCTCGGATAACACCTCCACCATCTCCAGATTCTTTTAGCTTGGCCAAGAAGGTTCTCATATTTGGATCCAGACCTTCAACTATGCCACCACAATTAAGCCATGTCAATTACGACATCAAGTGGATGTCAAGTTCAATAAATGACTGCTGGAAGAATGAATGTATAAATAATAACTGGTTCAAGATTTGGAGGTTCTCCCAAAGTCCATCTCATTTATTCCCCTACCACTAGTCTAGACTAGTTCATTTACATGTTAGTGTTTTCTTGTTAAAAGCTCCCTGGAAAAGAAAATAGTTGTAACTCATCTTTGCCTTAGAGATGTAATGACCTGTCTCTCACCTAATCTAAGTTATCCATTCTAAAATGTAAGTTCATTTCTTCTTGCCTGCTCTAAAGGAAATAGTCAGTGCTTACTGCTACATCTACTTTGCCTTCTCTCAGATCGTCCTTAGTTAGTCATGAATAAACAAACGCTCATGAATCCTCATTGGGTGCTGACAGTGCACCAGGAGGCACTGTGCTGGCTGGAAGAAACATGGCAGGGGACTGGATAGACATAGTCCCATTTCTCAAAACATCCCAGTCACAGAGGCATAACAAATATTAAGAAGGTGGTCTTGGGTTCTGAAACAAAAAAAATCCACAGGCAGGGCCAGGAAGGGTGAACGAATAAGGCACATAGGATGCAAATTTTATAGAGGCATCACTTTCAAGCTTAAGTGTGGGAATTCAAGAATGGTGCCACCTTTAATTTCACACTCGTCCTTGCCCTGTCACCCTGTCCCCATCCCTCCTCATGACTATGCTTAGTTTTTCTGTAGTCAAGCTCCTAGAGCTTATTTCTTCAATTTATTCACAGCCTACTATAAATTTCCAAATCTTTCTGCCATGTGGGTCTGGTATATTTTGACATGATTTCCACCTGGGAATAGATCTTAAATATTTGTTTAACTGTAAATGTTTCAGCCTTACTACTCTTCAGTGAGAAAGAGTATTTTATGTGTATTTTATTTTCAACTAAGAAATTAGCAAGCAAACCTGAGAGTAATGAATAACTGTGTCTTCTACTGGGTGTAGACAGGTTTCAGCAAGTACAGATGCCTAAATTTGTAATAAGTTTGAAGACGCTAAGAAAAATCTCTTGCTGAAAAAAATCTACTATGAGACAGAATAAAGCAGTAGTAAAGAGGTTAGTGGTAAAGACATGAGTTTAATGTGTGTTCTAACATTTACTAATTGGATTAAGAAATAAATAAGAGACCATGCTGTGGTAGTTTAAATGGGAGGTGCTGCTGCATGTGGTTGAGGGTGCAGAATGGGCCCAGGTTCTGTTCCCGACCCAACCTAAATAGGCCTGCCATGGTGGTGTACATAGGCACCTGTGGCCCTCGCTAATCAGGAGGCTAGGGCAGGAGGATCACAAAGTGGCAAGACTCTGTCAAAAATACCTTTCTCCCTCGGGACCAGCAGTTAACATAATGACTATGTCGAACTACCATGTAGCGGACAACAGTTCAAGTCCCAGACCCAGTAGCTTAAACTCACACCGGGCACGTGTGTGTGCGTGCCCAAGATCCCGAGTGGAGGAGAATGGAGGAGAAAGGACTGCGGTGTGGCCATCCCCCTGGGGAGTGATTTCTTGCTTTCTGTCTCTCCATCTCTCTGTCTCTGTCTCTCTGGCGAGTGTACATGCCCTATAGCAAAAACCTCTCCAGAAAAAAGAAAAAAAAATACCTATCTCTACCTCATGAAAAAATTAAAATTAAAAAAATGAGTAAGACATCACTCCTGCCATCAAGAGGCAGACATTTAATAGAAAAGATAAATAGATGATTATATGAAATTAGTGCTGTGATGGAGTAGTCACAATCTTTGGCAGCACAGAGGATGGGGACCTGAGGGGAAGAGAAAGGAAATGCTATGGTCAGATCATCTGTGTCTCCTTCAAACTCATGTATTTAAATTATAACACAATGATGAGGGTATTAGGCGGTAGGGCCACTGGGAAGTGATTAGGGCCGAAGGGTAGGGCTGTCATGAATGCGATTAGTGCCTAGTACCTTCTGTTGCAGTATAACAGAAACTATCTGAGTCTGGGCAATTTATAAAATTAGTTTAGAATGGACTGAAATAGTGTGATACATATACTCTGTGGAATACTACTCAGCCATGAAAAGCAAGATTCCGGCTTTTTATAGAAAGTGGAAAAATATGGAAGATTTACTGCTATGGAGAGACACTGTATGTCTCCACTTAATATATACCGACTATCCACACTCTATGGCTGAAACTGAAATATTACAGAATATAGAAACATGGAAAATGGCTATTGATTCTGGATAAAGTGTGGGAAGAGGGTGGGAGAAGGAGGAGAATCTGAGGGAAGACATTAAGGAGAAAAATAGAGAGGCAAGACATTTAGGGGACACAGAAATGGATTATTATCTGTTGATGAAAATGTATATACCCAACTAGACTGGTGAGAAATGTATTCATTTTGGAAAATTCACTTTATAAGCTAAGTGATGTATAGTGATTGAATGTGTAAAAGAAATTAAAATAAAATTATATATATATATTTAAAACTAATTTATTTAGCTCATGGTTTGTCAGGGGCTGCACAGTGAGGGCCTTCTGGCTACATTACAACATGGTTGAGAAATAAAAGCTTTGTTCAGAAGCATCTTCGCCAGTGCCCCAAACAATGTACCAAGGTAAAAAAGCAGTTCTGCTTTTTCTGGGCTAAGACAGTGGCACAGCAGTAAAATGCGATGCTCTTCAAGACAATCCCACATAGGAAGAGTCCCTATTCAAGTCTAGAGATGACTCTATGGATGCCAGGTACACACATGCCCATAATCCTGAGCTGGCTGAGGGCTAGGGGAGGACTGCAGAATCAGGACCCTATTGGGGGGGTACTTTCTGTCTGTCTGTCTGTCTGTCTGTCTGTCTATCTATCTATATCTTGTTCAGGAGGAAAGAAATAAAGAAACTATATTTAAAAAAAAATGAAAAAAAAAAAGCAGGTCTTTAAACTGCAAGCTGCACTAAGCAGCTAGACATGGTGGCGGCTTGCATTCTCACTTTCCCTTTCTGTCTCACTCTGTCCCTCTCTGGTCAAATTAAAATAAAAAAATAAAGTTAAATAAAATAATTCTTTTAAAAATTCTTTTAAAAATTAGTGAATGATTGGGGTTAGCAGGTGGCATAATGGTTAAGCTGCTGAACTCTTACATGGCTGACCTTTTTTTATTTTTTTGAGAGAGATTTTTGCTATAGAGTGTGTGTGCTCACCAAAGAAACAGAGAGAAACAAAAAGCAAGAAATCACACAACCTTTCCCCCACCTCTCCAGGTGGGATGGCCATGCAGCAATCCCTTCTCCTCCATTCTCCTCTCAGGATCATGGGCACACACGCACACGGACTCGGCATGAGTTTCAGCCCCTGGGTCCAGGACTCAAACTCTGCTCGACTACATGGGAGTCCAGCAACATAACCGTTATGTCATCTGCTGGTCCCTACCAACCGTGGTTTGGGTCCTGGACTGAGCATCTTGAAATTTACTCAGGGCACATGTGCATGCATGCCCAAAATCCCAGAAGGAGAATGGAGGAAAAGGGATTGCAGTGTGGCCATCCCCCCCAGGTGAGTTCTCACTTTCTGTGTCTGTCGCCAGTGAGCACATGTGCCCTGTAGCAAAGATCTCTAAAAAAATTTTTTTTAATTTAATTTTTAAAACTAGTGAATGATGGAACTAGTTTGTTAGCACAAACGCCTATAAAAGATAGTGGCAAGAGTTTGGGAACATGGTCACTTTTATATATGATTGATGGGAAAAAGTTCAATGGTATAACCATTCTGGGAGGTAATTTGGCAAACATCATTGGCCTTTATTAGTTTGCCATTGTTTGATACAGTTTTCCAAGCATATTTCCTTTACAAATTACTCTGTAGAAATACTCTTCTATAAAGATGCTTAATTAATATTATTTATAATTGGGACAGGAAAAATAGCTAATGATGGTGTATTTTTATAAGGAAATAAAATGTAACCATTAAAATGATGCTACAGTAGACTATCTCTATGATACAAAAAAATTGTTAAAGGTATGTTGCAAAAAGGAAAAAGGTAGGCAATCAAACAGCAAGTACCATATGATCTCATTTTTTAACATTTATTTACATTCATTCGTTGTACATCAATACAATATACAAAATGAGATTTTCCATCCAGAATACACTGTATATTGACTCAATCAAGGATATTACCATACATGTTATCGTCAACAAATAATTTTCCATTTCTTGTTTCTTATATATTTTGTTTTTATTCCCCCCCACCTTGATTCCCTACCTCTCACCCTCTGCCATATCCCACTCACCTCCCACACTGTCTCTGGTATCCAGTTGTTTTTCATGCCTTTTTTTTTCACATTTTATTGATTCACTAAAGATCTTAATTAATCGAGAAACTTTCAATAGCAAGCACAGCTGATACACACATATCTATAAACACGTCTGACTTTAGGCATAACCCTCAGTGAGTAAAGTGAACCTACTATAAAGTAACACCTAGCTGGGGCTATATAGCTAACTGCAGTCACTAAATAGGTATTCTTTTTCATGCATTTTTTAATTTCAAGAAAAACAGTTTTAGTTTCTGTAGGTCAAAATAAAAAAAATGTTAAGGGAAACTTTCTTAAGACTTAATGCCAGGAAAAAGGTTAGAATTCAGTTCAAATAGTAGGTAGATGAAACTATCAACAATTCAGGAGAAGACAAAAATTCTTAACTATGGAAAACAAAGCATAGAAGAAAATCAGTAATGTTTAGTCAAAAATCATAAAATTCTATTTCACCAGTTCAGTCTCATGTAATTACTCTCGCTTCTATTGAATTCACAGTGTTACTATGGTCTGATCTTCCCATTTAAACTCTGGGATTTAACATTCAATTCTAGACTTGTCCCTACCATTAGACTGGCCACTTTCTTGGTTGTTTTTTGTACTCTTATTTCTGTGTGTCCGTCTTTAGTTTTCCTAGTACAGATCTCTCTTCAGCATATCTTGAAGAGTTAGTCTGGTGTTGGTAAATTCTTTCAGGTTTTGTTTATCTGAGAATGTTTTTGTACTTTTTTTTCCATATATGAAGGACAATCTTGCTGAGTATAGTATTCTTGGTCGAAAGTGTTTTTCACTTAACACTTTGAATATATTTTCCCATTCTTTCCTTGTTCACATTGTTTTGGATGAGTGGTCCAATGTTAGCCTGATGGGATATCCTTTGAAAGTAACTTGATTTTTCTCTCTTGCCAATTTTAGTATCTTGTCTTTGTGGTTTTGGTCAATCTGGCTTTCATATGCCTTGGAGAAGATCTTCTTGGGTTGATTCTACGTGGGGTCCTTTGTATTTCTTGGGTCTGGATATTTGAGTGTCTCTCTAGGTTTGGAAAGTTTTCTTCCAGGATTTCATGGAATAAATTATTAATGCCCTTATTATTTTCTTCACTTTCTGGGGTACTAATGATCTGGATGTTTGGGCGTTTGATGATATCTAATACTACTCATATGTTTTTCTCATTTTGGGGGTTATTTTCTCAGTCTTTTTGGTGAAATTTTTTTGAGAGGTTTTTGCTATAGGGCATGTGCATTCACCAGAGAGACAGAGAGACATAAAGCGAGAAATCACCCCCCCAGGGGGGGATGGCCATGACACAATCCCTTCTCCTCCATTCTCCTCTTGGGATCTTGGGCACACATGCACATTCGCCCGGCATGAGTTTAAGCCACTGGGTCTGGGAATCGAACTGCAGTCATAGCCATTATGCCAACTGCTGGTCCCACTTTTTGGTGAATTTTTCTAGGTCAGAGGATCTATCTTCTCCATCTGAGATTTGATATTCTGCATGATCTAATCTGATTTTAATATTCTCAAGGGAGGTTTAGATTTTCTGTATTCCAGTCTACATCTCTAACAATTCTGTTAGATCGTTTTTATGGTGTGTATTTCCTCTTTCACATCATGCAAGAACTTCCTCACCTCCTGGAACTTGTCTCTTTTCTCCTGCATCTTCTGGAGTTCATTGTCTCTCTTGCATCTCTGTTAGCTTTGTCACTATGAATATTTAAATTCTTTTTCTGAATCTCCATGAGTGCCCTTATATTGCCTAGTTAGATCTGGGGGTCAGGATGGTGAAGTTTCAGCAGAAGATCTCCAGTGGTCCTAATTCCTGAAAGGGACCAATCAGAACTCAGATATAGATGGCTGGTGATTGGCTTGTCCTGGCTAGATCTGGGGGTAAAGTCTGGGCAGAAAGTCTTCAGTGGTCCTAATCCTTTGATCTCATTTTTATTAAGAAAACACATAGTATAAATACAGTTGACTACCTATATAGCTATAGAGCAGAAAGATGACTGGCGAGATAGCCATACATAACTAGCATTTAGATACATAGAGTTATCTAGACAGATAGCTACAGCTAGATATCATATAGCCAACTGCATTTAAGGACCTGTTTCCAGCAGCTTGAAAAACAAGACTGTGTGTACGCATGCCCCAAACCCTGACAGGATGGAGAAATGAAGGAAAAGGACAGTGGCATGACCATGTGCCACTGGTACTTTCTTTCTCTCTCTTTCTGGTCAAAGTGTATGAGCTCTTTAACAATTAAGAAAAAAAAGGGGCCAGCAGATGGCATTGTGGTGGTTACATCACGGGATTCCCACATGGCTGACCACGGTTTGAGTCCTAGACTCGGTGATTCAAAATCACACCAGGTGCGTGTGCGTGAGTGCCCATGATCCCAGGAGAAAAATTAAGAAGCAATGGCGGCATGGCCATCCCTCCGGGGTGGGGGGGGGGGGGGTTTCTTCCTTTCTGTCTTTCTATCGGGGTGGGGGGGGGGAGGATTTCTTACTTTTCCTCTCACTTTGTCTGTCTCTCTTTCTCTCCCTTTCTCTCTCTCTCTCTCTCTCTCTCTCTCTCTCTCTCTCTCTCTCTGGTGAGTGCATGCACCCTATGAAAAACCTCAAACAATAAAATTAAAGAAAAGAAAATTTTAAGCTGATTGCTTCCACATAGAGCTTTTCAAGTAATTTTTTTCTTCTTTGTACTTTTCTATATATTTCCAATTTTCTGTTCTCCCAGTTGTGATGGGGGTGGGAGGGGAATGACATGCCAATTTCTGTATGTGATTCCACCAAACAAACTAAAGAAGATGTCTCAGGCACTTATAAAAGTAATATTTCTACCTAAAGTTCAGACAAGGGTAGTGATTACAGTGCCAGGGCAGAGAAAAGCCAAGAATAATGGCTAATATTTCCTACAAACCAGTCACAGAAAAGATCAGAGCTCCTTGAAAACCTGGTAAGATTCTCTAGATTCCAGATCCCTTATCACAAGGAAAATCTAAAATTCTCTCTAGCGCTAAAATACTGGGTTTTCATCTGATGACGGCATTCCCCATAGATGACTCACCCGAGCCCTAATGGACCTTCTTGCTTGATGAACCAGTCATCTTATTTAGAAATCTTTATTTGCAGATTACAAAAACCAAATGGAGTGGTATATGGTCAAAATTAATTTAAGAAGACAGAAGGCCATCTCGCACAGAATTCAAGTGCAGGAATGGGAGTGGCCACAGGCAGCTTCTGCTTGAGTACTTGCTTCATCCTCCTGGTCTCCACAGACCCACTCTGTGTGTTTCTCTGCCCTATGGTAGAAGAGTCCCGCCACGGCTCCTGCATCCACACCCTTGGGATCAGTTTCACAGTTTATATGGAGAAAAGACAATTTACTCGGTGTGGCTCAGGCAACCATCCTTATTACCGCAGGTAATGCCAGTGCATGGGTACCACAGTACGTCTGTGGAATCAGCTTGTATCCCTGTGGATGGAGGGTGTGGTTCCTAAGAAGAGGGGTTGCTGGGAGCAAAGAAGACCTTCCCCAAAGGTGTCATCTCCCAGTTCCTCCTGCTGTTTCTCCAGCTGCACCGCCACTTCATTTGCAGCTAGGATCCCACAGGTTAGCATCCTGCAGCTCTCTAATTACTTCAAGTCAGTGAGTCCTGTCAGCCGACTCAATGAGAAGGGCAGAGACCAACCTCACCTCCTGCTTCCTTTACATCTCTCCCAGCACAGCACATCTGCAGCTCTGAACACTTATCATCTGATTGCCTCCAGGAAGTGTCAGTTTTCAACACAAGCTAATAATATGACATAAACACCCTCAAACTAAACTTTCAAGTGATGAAGTCAAACAAACAATTCTTCTCATGAACCAGAACCAAGGATGATGGTGGGTTTTGCAATCTATGGTTTAAAGAGATACTTAAGTGGATCTTAATTTACTGTGTGTGCATGTGTGTGTGTGTGTGTGTGTGTGTGTATACATGTGTGCACCTGCACATTTTCTCTTTGATGGCCAAGTGAAAAAAAGAGACATTAGAAATTGCTTCTATTTTACCAGCACAGTTTTTCATGATGGAAACCTATTTTAAAAATATTTTCATCTGTGAAATAAAGCAGAAACATTCACATAACAATGCAAACAAGATAGAATTTAGATCCCATCTCCTCAGGCTTACCTGATATCCAGCTCAGACACATTAAGTGAATGCCATTTGGGATCTTGTTTTAATTGAATTTTCTAATCTTCCATATATTATAATGAGCTTGGGGGAAGAAGATCGTCAGTGTTTAAGATATGGCCTCTATCAGGGTGATCCAAGACCTTTCTTCACTTTGAGTTGCTCTATGTTGGGGAATAATTGTGAGAAGAGATTGGGTATAAAATTCTCTGAGGGAATTTCAGTCTTCAGCCTTCAGGAGGTACTTGTTCAAGCCTTTTGTTTCTCCTCCAAAGAGTAAGGCATTATGAAAGAAAGGCCTGCAAAATGTCTCTCTTAAAGAATGCTCACTGCAATCTTATTTTTAATTAAGAATGTTCACTGCAATCTCATACATTGCACTTGATCAGGACTTAACAGGGATCTACAAATCCAATAGCAGCCAGAGGTCAGTGGGCTACAGACCAGAATACAGAGGACTCTGTTGGCCAGTAGCCACCCAACAAAGGGCCTTTATCTCAGAAATCCCTGACCCACAGCCAAGAGCAGAGGGAGAATGATGCCTAGCTTCTTAGCAATACCATCTAGGAAAAGAACTGTGAGCACCACACTGACCACCTCTGACCACCTCCATTCATTTGCTCCGGCTGCCATGCAAAGTACCACTGACTGGGTAGCTTCAGCAACAGAAACTGTTCTCATGGTTCTGAAGACCAATGATGTCATCTGAGGCCTCTCTCTCTCTTTGGCTTGTAGATGGCCATCTTTTTGCTGTATTCTCATGCGGTCTTTTCTTTGTACCTGTCCACATCTAAATTTTCTTCTCTTTATTAGGACATAGGTCATATTAGAGTAAGGCCCACCTTGTGACCTCATTTCAATTTAACTACCTCCTTAAAGATTCTATTTCCAAATATAGTCTTTGGAGGGACTATACTTGAATGAGGGGTGAAGGCATAATTCAGTCCATAAAACCATTAAATGGGACAAGTTGGGAGTCTATGCACTTCTTCAAAACCTCTCTGACCCCAATGGATTGTCAAACCAGCACTGTTCTTACATGGACCCTACTTTCCAATACTTCAAATGCAGACACAGCTACAAAACCTTAAAAAAGTTACTTATCCTATCTGGGCCACGGTCTCTCAGATGCAAAATATGAGTGATTACACCCTAAGTCCTAGGACAGGATTGCCATGACAATTAAATGGGCTCACACATGTAAAAGCTTAGAACAAAACCTGACACAAAGTTAATGCTTAATAAATATTAGTGACTATTATTATTAATTGAACCACCAGTCATCCTAGCTAATTACTGACCCTGCCTAGGTGGGGGTCTGTTGCATATAAATTACCTTATTTAAGGTATCCTCACTCAGTCACTGAGACTACTCTTAAACCCATAGTGTGTCTAAACACATGTTAACCACAAATTGGGAAACAAACACCCATCTACCTTCTAGAATCCTCAGCCAGCTTAACCTTTCAGCTTAAGCTCCTGAGTCCTTAAGGCTTCTGCTTGTACTGAATGAATTTGCATCCACTTGTAAGTCCCTTTGTGCAGACTGAATTAATAGCAGATGAATTTCTCCCTTTGTTTCTCTTGTTCTCACTGAAGACTACAAAGAAAGGCTTAAACTAATCCTCAGAAGATAAAAGTCTTCAAGTGACTCTTCTTTTCCAAGCCTATTTAGCCTTGCCTATAGCTAATCAGCTTGCGTGTCAAAGCAGGCTCTAGATCTACTAGAAATACATGACAAGGAAGAATGTTGCATATAAATTACCTTATTTAAGGTATCCTCACTCAGTCACTGAGACTACTCTTAAACCCATAGTGTGTCTAAACACATGTTAACCACAAATTGGGAAACAAACACCCATCTACCTTCTAGAATCCTCAGCCAGCTTAACCTTTCAGCTTAAGCTCCTGAGTCCTTAAGGCTTCTGCTTGTACTGAATGAATTTGCATCCACTTGTAAGTCCCTTTGTGCAGACTGAATTAATAGCAGATGAATTTCTCCCTTTGTTTCTCTTGTTCTCACTGAAGACTACAAAGAAAGGCTTAAACTAATCCTCAGAAGATAAAAGTCTTCAAGTGACTCTTCTTTTCCAAGCCTATTTAGCCTTGCCTATAGCTAATCAGCTTGCGTGTCAAAGCAGGCTCTAGATCTACTAGAAATACATGACAAGGAAGAATTGTATTAAGACAAACTACATTTTTTTTTTTTGCTCTGATATACTGGGTGTTTGTCATTTGAGGGTGCTGGGCCTCTGGCTTTACAGGAACTACACCAGAATCAATAGACTCCTTTGCCTCCCATGAACTCAATGATAACAAAGACTTTATTTATTTATTTTTTTTAAGATTCGTTATATGCAGATCACTGTACAGAGGTGGGATACGGAAAAGATATATCAAATAAATATCTAAGTACTAAAAAGGAGCTGAAAGTTTATGGACCAGACCTCCATTTAATGATAAAATATGATAAATACTGGGAGAATTATGAACACACTGCTTGGAAGTACAGTGGGCAGTGCTTTGCCTGGTGACAGGAGAAGTCTGTGTTTGAAATGGACCCTTTGAAGGATGAGGAGACAGATAACTAAGTGGGAATAAACACCTTCACAACAGAACAAACAGTGAAAGCCAAGAGGACAGTCACAGACAAATGCTGGAGGTGCTGAAGTAATATCACCAGGGCAGGGCAGGGAGGTGGGAGAAGAGACTGAAACCTACAGACACTGTGGATTTGGATGAAGTTCCTTCCCTTGTAGGGACAGGCCTTGCTGTGCATGTACATGGGGACCAAGCTCACCTGTCTTCCTTATTTAATCTTGTCTCCATCTTCATTCCCATTCACTGCTGGTCCTCATAGTCTCTGCCAATAAACCAGCTGTTGAACAGCCTTCTAGAACATTCCCATCACTGCAGAAAGTTCTACTAAACACCACTGTCTCAGAGAACATTACTTAAGTGAGCTGGTGGCTCTTGGACAAGTTTAGAATAAAGCAATTCCATAACTATTATTTAGAGAAATGAGAAGTCAGATGCATGACTTATATTTAATATACGAATTTTTGCCTCTGCCAACAAAGCACCTAAGCATTGTGAGGGAAAGCCCAATTTAGACCATGCTGTGGTTAACGTCTTCAGTCTCAAATACTTTCTCAGGATTTCAGGCAGCCCTGGGCAACTACACTTTTATTTAGAACTCGCCAGCTCTGTGTTGTAGATGTCGTTTTTGTACTCTTTGTGTATACAAACCCACAACTTACATGATGATTTTAATTTTAAGCTCCTTAAATGCAAAGATTTGTTCTTTTCATTCTTTATATTCCTAGTGCCAACTTTAGTGCTTTACCCCTAGGCTAGGCACACACAGAAAAATTGTGGTTGATAGTGACATACAAGGTTCTATCTGACCTAGCCCTTCTTGCCTTTTAATTGTTCCCAATCCCAGTTCCCTTCTCCTGAACTCACTTAGTTCCCCCAAGTGCTCCAGGCATGTGTGCTGCCAGGACTCCATACACACTGGTTTCCACCACTGTGTTCCTCTGACTGGCTAGCTCTTGCTCATCTATCAGGAATCAGCTTAAATTTCCTTCATCACCTTGTCTGACCTCCAGGCCCAGGTTAGCTATCTTTTGCTAGGGGCTCCCCTACTGTGCCCTCTGTGGGGCTCATCTATGAGCAATTGCCTGCTTAGCTGTTTACGTTTTCTCTTAGATTATGAGCTCTGTGAGGACAGGGACTGCAGCTCGTTCAGGGTTGAATCCTCAGAACTGAGCCCAATATCTGATACATGGAAATTATACAAATGTTTATAAAATGTATGAACAGATTCATGATGAGCCACAGAAATAATCATTTATCATAAAAATTCAATGGAAGGTTTACAGAAATGACGTGGACCTACTCATAGTCTCATAAGTGACACATACTGCTCATATTCTAGTACTTATTTTTCCCAAGTAGTAATGATAAACCTGAAACCCAAGAGAACACTCACCTCAGAGGTAGAGATGGGGCTTGAGATTGAGAAAGAGCACGCAGAGAGATGAAACTCTAAATATATATATAAAATCTCTCTAAAATATATATATGTAGAGAGATTTTTGTTATAGAGAATATATATTTGCCAGATAGAAAGCAAGTAATCAGCCCCAGGGGTACGGCCATACCACAATCCCTTCTCCTCTGTTCTCTTCTCAGGATTCTGGGCACACATGCACATGTGCCCCGCTTGAGTTTGAAGCCTCCAGGTCCAGGACTCAAACTGAGGTCAGTCATGTGGAAGTCCAGTGATGTAACCATTGTGCCACCTTCTGGTATCAAAACTGTATTTTTAATGTTCTAGTTTTGAAACTGGATGATATTACTTCAACACGTCCAGCCTTTGCATTTGCCTTTATGGTGTTTAATTTAGTAATATGTTCCATTATACATGCAGTTCTATATTTTATGTGTCAAATATTATGAAATATAAAATTATTTTTTTCAGAGTTTTATTGGCCTCTAGTGGCAATTTAATCTTAACTCTTTTATCTTTTGCAAAATTTTATTGTACTTCACAAATACCACGACAACCATTTTTGTCCTTTCAAATGAAGAATGATGGGTGTGACCTTGAGGTATAATGGAATGAACTCACCACTTTATGAGAAAATGGATGTCAGTTTCTATGTCAGGCACTTTTGGCATCTTTAAAAGATTGTTTTCCATTCCGGCACAGGTGGTCATGGTGACCTTAAAGACAGCCAGTGCAACATCTTGTGTCTAAAAACACAACTCTTAATAGCTCAGTATTGTTGCAGAGTGACAATTTTCTCCAAGAAAGCAATCAGAGGTAGCATGTGCTAGCTACGGAACAAGACTGCAATTCTCTCTGGTCCAGTGGCATCTGTTTCCTGCATTGTGATGGGCACTGAGGATGAGTGATAACTAAGACAAAAACAGCTGCTGACCCCAAGGAACTCACCTTTTTATATGGAAAGGTAGACAAGTCAAAGTGCAACAATGTCAAAGAACCATAAGTAGCCGAGGTGTGGGGAATGTTAACTAGATCATGGGGAGAGAGCATGGATGATAAATTTAAAAACTTCTAAAGATGGGCAGAAAATATACTTCAGGGAAAGGAGACAATATAGGCAAAGACATAAGACATAAATGTAGTATTGCTAAATATTAGGAAAATGCATTTAATTTCAAAACTGCCCCCCTAATCCCATTAAAATAATATATATGTCACCATGGGAATAACAAGAAAGGTGCCATTAGCACAGTAGGAAATTTGAGAAGCTCATGCATGTGCCCACCTACCCTGAACTGTGGGTCCTCAGGTCACTGGAACTGGGGATACATAGGTTATGTTCAAATTATTTAAAACATGCTCTGCAAGACTTAACACCTAATTATATTTGACTTGGATCAATACTAAAAATTACTTTACATCTTCTGAACACTCTGCAAATTGAAGGGCTCAGAACAACTGGGGAATAAAAGCAAAGCAACTTAGAAGTTAGATATTTTTTGACTAAATGGATACAAAGCCCTAGATTATTGACCCTTTTCTGGAATTAAATCATCAGCTCCTCCATTGAAACAGGTAGCTCTGTAAGACCTTTGCTATGGCCTTCCTTGCCCCAAGCCTCCTCTATAAACATAATCATTCTCAGGTTCAATTAATTTTTTTTTTTTTTTTTTTTTAATTAGAGAGCTGCTGCTGCCAGATTGAGACACATGGTATTACTTCAACCACCCGGGCCGAAGAAGGCTTTCTGAATTACTCACTAGGCTGTGGGTGGGTTAAGAACTGGTAGTCTGAGTTCTCAGTCTTTCTTAACAGAAGACAGCCAACTACAATCACTTGATTTCTCTTTCAAATAGCTGAGCCTTGTCTGGTTTCTTTTAGGTCTCTCCCATTTCCATTCTGGGTAGCAAGCCCTGCCGGCAGAGATTGTAATTAGGTGTGATTTAAGTGCTGTATAAATTGTACAATGTTATAAAATGCCAATGCAAAATCAAGGGAGTTTGGTCAAGAAGAAAATTTATTTTGGAAAAGAAGAGGAGAGGGGGAGCAGGTGGCACTAGGCCATCTGCTTCAGAAGGGATAATTAGGATTCTGGTTTTGCTGAGAACATTTTTAGAAAAAGCATTTGCAAGAGTTGCTGAAAAGTAGCATCGCTTCTGAGAAAGAAGCAGGAAGAGACATGGAGGCTGAGAGGTCAGGCTCTCTAGATGAATCCAGGGTGGAGCAACCTTGTAAATGAGAACTTCCCAGAAGACCAGGTAAGAAAGAACTCTTGCATATAAAAAGGAACCATCAAAGTGGAAAGGATGACCCCACTGATGGTCCCTTGCCTCTTTTATTCATGGATACCATCCAATATCTTTCATCTCTAGAAAGCAAAGCGCAAGAATTATGGACCAACGTGCTTTAAAAATATGACAACTTTCTTCCTTCTCAGTCTCTAGCCTTTCACCACGTGGCAATTTCTCAGTGTTGCTACCCCCAGAAAAAACATAGGATTTAGGTATTTCACTCCTCAGATGTAAATATTCCCAGAGACAAAGAAGCAGTCTTTAAGTTCTTCAGGAAAGAAGAAAGAAAGAGAAAGAGAGCAAGAGAGAGAGAGAGAAAGGAAGAGAGAGAGAGAGAGAGAGAGAGAGAGAGAGAAAGAAAGAGAGAGAGAGAGAGAGAGAGAAAGAGAGAGAGAGAGAGAGAGAGAGAGAGAGAGAAAGAAAGAAAGAAAGAAAGAAAGAAAGAAAGAAAGAAAGAAAGAAAGAAAGAAAGAGAGAGAGAGAGAAAGAGGGGGGAGAGGGAGAGAGGGAGGGAGGGAGGGAAGAAGGGAAAGAAAACAAGGGTGAAAACAAGTGAAGGGAAAGAAAACAAAGGAAAGAAAGAAAAGGAAGGGAGAGGGCAAGAAGGAAAAAGTACAAAGAAGAATACATTGTTGAGCTCTAACTTTTAGAAAGTATTGATTTGTGAGTATGCATCATGATTTGGGGTCATGGTTTCTATAAAATTACCAATTCAAGGGTATTTGTGCTGTGTGATTTTTAATAAATATTGCACACTTACAATTTAACACTTTAGTTTTAATAGTTTCTGTAATGTGAAGTAAATTAGTCAATTTAGTGCAATATTTGCCAGCATCTATTATAATCACCGTAATTACCTTCATCTGTCTATTAAGGACAATCTCTACTTCATGTCATTATCCTTACACTGAAATAGCACAACGCAAATTAGAAATTATATATAGAAACAAATTAGAGTTTTCTTCTGGGCTTCTTATATGAAAACTTCAGTGATAGACTCCAAGTTTCGTTATAGGAGTTTAAACTTAACTAGTGATCTGATATAAAATGAAGTTTAATCAATAATACCGAGTAGAGCAAAACCCCATGATTTCAGACTTTGTTAATGTGGAATTTGCCATGCTTATCTTTGCTATATTCATAAAAACATAGTTTCCAAGCAAATTGCTGTTATAAATTCAATTGTGCCAAAAAGAAGCATCCTAATGCAATTTTCAAGAGACTTGAGTCGGGCCAGACAGTGGAGCAGCCATAAAGTGTGATACTCTGTGAGGCTGCCAAGATTCTAGGTTTGTATCTGAAGACCTCCCTGAGTGTGCTGGGCACACGTGTCCATGACTTGGGGCTGGTGGAAGTTTGGGGTGGATTATGGCATCATGACCCCATTGAAGGTGCTGTTTTCTATATCTCCCCTCTTTCTCTTTTTCTCTCTCTCTCGCCCCCCTCCCTTCTTTCTCTCTGTGTCTCTTGCTCATGGAAGAAATAAATAAACTTAATAAAATAAAGTGTCTTGAGACTTTTAAAAGGAAGGACTTTTTAAGAAAAAAAAAAGTTTATATGGTACAGATTATACCCTATCACAAGACCCCTGCTTTTTCCTTCTGGAACTGGAAATAGCATTAGATCTCTTTACTCAGTATATTTGGAAAAATAAACCATTCTAAAGGCAATGTCCTTCTATCTGTAAGATATTCTTACCTTAAGATCTCAACTCTTGTTTCCTGAAGCCATTTTAAACGCATTGAGATGGATGCCTGTTTTCCCATATAGTTCATTTCTGGTCCTTTCCTCCAACAGAAATACTCAAGTAACTTGGGCACATTGGTCAATTTCCCAAAAGAAAAAATATCTTAATATACATGCCCCAGGTAAGCCTGCCTCCAGAGAGAAAGGGAAGAACTGCCCTACTGGTGATTAAGACTACACTGAGAAGTCCAACAAGATGGTCCCTAAGGTCCTACCAATAAGAAGCAATATTCTATTCTAGTTCATTCCATGCCTGATTTAATGGAAATTTACATAGGTAAGTAGTTTTTTGAAGTAGAAAAACTCAAACAGAAGTGATCCTTGTAAATGTCAGGCTATTGAGTCCTTAGAAGACTACCCCATGGAACAGAACTACAACATTCATGACTATATTGAATCCCTGGCCTTCAAGTTAAGAGAGGGATGACCAATGTGCTCTAAGCCACACAAGGAAGTAGAAAGAGCACCAGACAGCTAGGAAAGCCTTGCTGAACTTTATATATATCTATTTCTTTCATGAGAGAGAAAGAGAAATCAACAGAGAGAGTCAAAAGATAGGCACCTCCAACAGGGTCTTCATGCCACAGTCCACCCCAGTCTCAGATGGCCAGAATAAGACATGCATGCACATGCCCAGCATACTCAGGGAGGTCCCAGGATGCAAATCCAGGACCTTTCTCGTATGGGTCTAGCTGTATAAAATGTGACACAACTGACTGACCTTTTGCTGAATTTTAACTAGCTGTGAGACCTGGAGCCAGCACCTCTCGGAACATTTTGTACATGTCTCACCTCTAAAATGAAGCCAATGTACATGATTGTAGGGTCCCTTCCAGCTCTAGGACCCCATGATGTTAATCAATCCCCTTATTCGAGATAATAAAAGGATGATGCCATTTTTAATCATGAACTACAGAATTAAAAGTGGCACAACTGGGGCCAGCAGAAGGCATAGTGGTTACATTGCTGGACTCGCACATGGCCAACCATGGTTCAAGTCCCAGACCTAGTGGCTTGAAACTTATCTGGGCAGATGTGCATGCAAGCCCAAGATCCCAGGAGGAGGATGGAAGAGAAGGGAGTGCAGTGTGGCCATCTCTCTGGGGGGTCAATTTCTCTCTTTTCCTCTCACTGTCTCTGCTCTCTCTAGTGAGCATGCACACCCTACAGCAAAAACCTCTTTTTAAAAAAAAAAAAAAAAAAAAAGTGGCATTATTTACGCCCAATTTTTGAAAGAACCAAACCTAGGACCAGAAGATGGCCTAATGGCTACGTTGTTGGGCTTCCATGTAGTTGACCACAGTTCGAGTCCCAGACCTGGTGGCGCTGGGCTCGTGTGCATACATGCCCTAGATCCCAAGAAGAGAATGGAGGAGAAGGGATTGTGGCATGGCCATCCCCCTGGGGGGTGATTTCTTGCTTTCTATCTCTGTCTCTTTCTGGCGAGCACACAAACCCTATAGCAAAAACCTCTCGGAAAAAAAAGAAAAAATAAAAGAACCAAACCCAATTAAAGAGGTTGTCATAAAAGATTGAAATTCAATCCATTAAAATAATTGCTTTCCATATTCCAAATTCAAAATAGATTGTTTTCAGTCCATTAAGAGGGATTTTGAGAAATCTCACAAGCATAACAATTTGGCCCCATCTTGAAAAATTCTGGTGGCTCCTATTTCTGTTCTGTATGAGCAATTAACATTCCTCTCAGTGGAAACATGAGCAACAACTTGGGGCTATAAGTAATCAAGGAGTTCATTTTCATTTCCCAGAGCCTGAAAGACAGAAACCTAGGGGGTTTGGGCAGAAGCTAGAAAATGGCAGAGGAGATGTCGATTGTGTTTTTAAAATTACAATTTCATTTTTAAGTGCAGAACGTACCCAGAAGCAAGACTCGGCACAGCAACCTACAGCAAATGTCCTTAATTACTTCTTTCCCAGACTCCTTCAAACATGAGCGATCTGGAGGCCAGGTTCATAAAACTGGTCAGAAATCTCTCCAAATCTTTTCTAATCATTTGCTAGAGAAATAGGCAGAACTTGGGCCATAATGTGGCTCCCCTAAATAATCGTTCATCAGGGTAGGACTCTTACCTCTGAAATCCTCTAGGCTTCAGTTCAATGCAACTCTATTTTGCTTCCTTTTGGGATTTACATGTGCAGGTTCTCTCAGGTTCCCTGTTCTGAACACCGAGATGGAGTACTTACTGCCTTCCTCTAAGGTCTGGGATAGCCAATACAGAGAACAGTCTGACTTCTTACACTTTTATAACATATTTGCCAGACTCTGTGCCACAATTTATAGCCTGAAAAATTGGACATCCTGAGAACTAAACCTACCAGAGTTTGTCCTCTGTGTATTCATGTGCTCTTTCGTGCCCTCTCTCCTTTTCTCCAGGCTGATAGTAATCAGTCTCAGAGTTTCTTCAAATAAAATGTATAGTGCCCAAAACTCCAAGTTGGTTTTGGTCAAAAGATTCTTTCAGATCCTAATCAAAAACAGTCAAGATATATCAAAATTTATTTTGTCTGCAAGAGTCAGTTTTAGACGTGAATGCTGGTATAGAAGCCCATATCTCATGGAGATGTAATAAATGCCCTGTGGAGCAACAACAAGAACTCCAATGGGACGAGAGGAGGAGGCTGAACACAGGGATGCAAGATAAAGAAAGAACAAAGAGAACAGAGTGATGCAATTTGTCTCGGACAGAGGCAATTTTTTCTTAACCCTTCTAAGTTTTCATAAAACATCATCTATGGAACAAGATCACCAATAGGGGAGAAAATCCAGCCAGTCTGTGCTGATGTTGTACTTGGCAGGAGCTAAGTAAGAAATTCACCTTGAGGGAACCCAGAGCCCTCCTCAGGCATATGAGGGGTTGTGCTTAACACCTGCAGAAAGATGACCAAGTAATGCTCATTCAGACATCTGCCTGCTACTACCTCCTCTTCAGAGGCAACTTTGCAGCTGCAAATGTCCCTCCCCAGACTCCTGGCAAATAGGCCAGGTCTTATAGAAGGTATGGAAGAAGTACTAACAACAGAACAGAACCCACCTGACTGTTCTTCAGGACTTCCCTCCTTTCAGCAGCCCCCACAGACCAGCTCTTCCTGTAATTGCTTAGAACAGGCAGGTGGTCATTACTGGACAGGCAGAAATACCTCCCCTCCAGACTAAGTGAAACAGCATTTTCACATTGGTGAGAAGCAATAAACAGCAAGAGTAACAGACCAAGAGATGGATTCTCTTTCTATAAATAAACATAGAAATCTGCTCTGGGACTCCAAAGTCATAAAGGTGCAATAGAGACACCAGGTTCCCCTTAGTTCACCGAGAAAACCTTGGTGTTATATAAGAATTATTTGGCACTTGAGCAGATTTTTTAATGTCAAGCCTCTGTTAAATGAAAGTTAATGTTAACACTGGAACAATTCAGGAGGATGTACTCTAGTCTAGGGCATGGACTAAGAGGAGCTTTCTTTTTCGTTTTCATAAACATTTTCCGACCCACTGTATCAGCACCTTGTTCATTTTGGAAAGTAATAGAGTTCTCTGGTGTGCCAGTTTGGCCCACTTACATTTGGTATATTTATCTCCATCTTTAATGTTAAAAATGGCTTCAAAACAACTTATGGTTTTAGTCAAGTGGCTTATCCGGTGTAACACACAAATCCAACCAGTGATAAGTGTCATGGAGTTGCCATCCCAACCAACATCAATTCAGTCTTCAAGTTAAATTCTAGCTGTATAGTGTAGGCAGTCCCATCCACCAAGCTTTTTTTTCCCTCTTTATTCTTCCTTTTCTATGATTTTATTTTGAAATGTCCTTATATGTGTATATACATTGGTAGTTAAATGTACACATGTATCAGACATATTTGGGTTTTTGTGTTGTTTTCTCTCCCCTGTTCCTGCTCTCCCTAATGCTTAATCCACATATGGTCTCTTTAACCAAAAGGAATCTATAGCAACAATCTAGCAAGTGCCCTTCCATATTTCTCTCTCATATAATAATATAAACACACTCACAAATACATATATACATAAAAGAAGATAAAGTATTGTTTATGTTCTAAAGTGGGATTCGATTTTAAACAGTTTTCTGTATCTTCTTTTTCTCACTATAGACCACCTCAGGAAAATCCCTCTAAGACAAGCAATGGACTTACAGGTATAGGTTGTTTTCATTGTTTTTACTTTTTTAACAGCTGCTTAAGCTATCATGGTGCAAAAGTATGATAATTGATTAAATCCTTCCCTAATAAATCCTAATAAACATTCATTTTATATCCCATGTGTAGAGCTATATTAAGGTTCTCCAGAGAAACAGAACTGAAAGGATATGTGTGTATGTACATATACATATGTAAAGAGAGTTATTATAAGAAATAGTTTCATACAGTTTGAAGGCTGAGAAGTTCCCAGATCTGCAGCTAATAAACTGGAGACCGAAGTGAGCTGACAGTTTATGTTACTGACGTTTAAGGTACCTAATTCAAAAGCTGGTGGATTCAAGACCCAGTAAGAGTTACTAGTTTCAACTAAAGTTGGAAGGCAGGAAAAGACCAATGTCCCAGCTCAGGGGAGTTAGGCAGGAGATGCTCCCTCTTACTTGAGGGAAAATCAGTCTTTTTGCTCTACTCATGTGAGATCCAGCTCCTAATGCCTCCAACTAATTGGACAAGGCCCACCCATACAAGGGAGGACAATTATGCTTTATTCAGTCTACTTATTCAACCGTTAATCTCATTCAAAAATACCTCACAGACACATTAGGATAATGTTGATCAAATATCTGGATACCCTGCAACCTGGTCAAGTTGACAAAAAATTATCCATGAAGATATCTTTACTATTATTTTTATTATTATTATAGAGGTTTTTGTGTTAGGGTGTGTATGCTCTCCTGAGAGAGGGAGACGGACAGACAGGAACAATTACAGGGAAAGTGAGAAATCATTCCATGTTGGGGACAAATTATTCCCCATGGGGGATGGCCATGCCACAATCCCTTCTCCTCCATTCTCCTCCTGGGATCTTGGGCATATGTATTTGGTATGATTTTCAAGCCACCAGGTCCAGGACTCAAACTGTGGGAGTCCAGCAACATAACTGCTATGCCATCTGTTGATCTACAAAAAAGTCACATACCATCAAATATAAATATCACCCTTCTTTTTTTTTTTTTTTTTTTTTTTTTTTGGTTTTTGCCATAGGGCATGTGCACTTGCTGGAAAGACAGAGACAGAGAAAGGGAAAGAAATACCGCCCAGGGAGGAATGACCATGCCACAATCTCTTCTCCTCCACTCCCCTCTTGGGATCTTAGGCATGCACACACATGTACCTAGTGTAATTTTCAAGTTAAGAGGTAGGTAGGGTTATGTGGAGTCCAGAGCCGTAACCACCATACCATCTGCTGGCCTCTTTACTAATGTGTTTAATCTTATAGGATAAAGTTTTTTTAGTCTATTCAGACTATTATAACAAAATATCATAAACAGTAGCTTACAAACAAAAATGCATTTCTTGTAGTTCTAGAGGCTGGGAATTCCAAAATCAAGGCACCAATAAAATTGATGTCTAGCGAGGGCCCACTTTCTGGTATCTTCTCAGTATGGTCTTACACGGTAGAAGGAGCAAGGAAACTCCTAGGGTTGCTTTTTTTAAAAGAATTATTTATTTTTTATTTAATTTTATGCATTTATTATGATTATTATTTCCTCCCAGTGTCACTTCTGTGTTTAAACAAAACTGGGGTAATTGAGCATTTTCTCATGTTACATTTACATAGTCCATCTCCTGTTTGCATTATCTTGTGTCCCAAAACTTGAAGGATAAACACTTTCCTACATGCTGTGCATCTTCTGGGGTTTCTCTCCTCTGAGTTCTTTTATTCCTTCAAAAACAACTGGGAGGAGAGAAAGCATTCCTTCACCGCCTGCACTCACAGGGTTTCTCTCCAGTACAAGTTCTTCCATTTATTTGAAAGTACAGGAAAGTAGAGAAGGCTTTCTCACATTGTTTATATTCCTAAGGTTTTTCTCCTGTAAGAGATTTTTCATATTTTCTGAAATTACTTCACTAAGAAGGTGTTTCCACATTTTCTACACTAGTAGGCCTCCACTCCACTGTGAGTTTTTTCATGCTTTGAAAGTGACCAGGGCAATGAAGGCTTTCCCACACTGCTTACATTCATAGTGTTTCTCTTCAAAGAGAGTTCTTTCAAGATTTCAAAAGAAAGTCAAATCAGAAAAGGATTTACCACACTGCTTATATTGATAGAGTTTGTCTCCTAGCTGTTTTAACATATTTTCCTAACAATGAAGAAGAGAAGGTTTTCCCAAACTGCATACATTAATAGGATTTGTCTTCTGTGTGAGTTCTTTCATGCTTCCATAACAACTTAGAACCTGAAAAGGCTCTCCTTCGCTGCTTACATTCATAGGGCTTCTCTCCTGTGTGAATTCTTTCATGAATACAAAAGGAACAAGGAAAACTAAAGGCTTTCCCACATTCCTTACAGTCATAGGGTTTCATTCCAGTGTGAATTCTCTCATGTTTTCAAACAGAACTGGGATGTCTAAAGGTTTACCCACGTGCTTATATTCATAGGGGTTTCCTCCTGTGTCAGTTCTTTCTTGGAGATGAAAATTGCTGGGACAGTTAGAGCCTTTCCCATATTCCTTACATGCATATGGTTTCACTCATGTGAATTCTTTCATATTATCAAACAGAACTGGAAATGTAACAGAAGGCTTTCCCACATTGGAGACACTCATAGGATTTCTTTCTAGTGTCAGTTTTTTTTTCATGGTTTTGAACACAATTGAGAAAAGCTAAAGCTTTCCCATATACCTTTCACTCACAGGGTTTCACTCCAGTTTGAGTTCTTTCCTGGTTTTGAAAAGAACTGGAAGAAATAACACCTTGCCCACATTGGGGACACTCAGGATTTCTTTCCAATGTGAGTCTTTTCATTCTTTTGAACAGAACAAAGACAACAAAGGCCTTTTCACATACCTTACACTCATAGGGTTTCTCTCCTGTGTGAGTTCTCTCATGGTTTTGAATAGAACCCAAAATAAAGGCTTTCCCACATGGGGGACACTTACAGGGTTTCTCTCCAGTGTGTGTTTTGTCATGTAATTGAGATAGATTGTGATAATCAAAAGTTTTCCAACATATTTTGCAAGTATATGGCCCAATTCCATTTTGCCACTTTCCACAGTCCTGTTGGAAACAAAGTTTTTTCCATTTTGCTGGCGTTTACGTGACTTCTTTGCATATTCCTTAGAGTCAGACAGTTTCTGTGCTCTGCGACCTATGATATGCCTAATAGGAGATAAATGAACAAAGTCTTCGTGATGTGCACTGCTTCCTCATGGCTTACATCCAGGGGGTGTTTGCACATCCAGGTGGTTGTCTGTTAAATGACTGATGGTTTCTCCACATGGACTGCCTTCTTTTCTATCATACACTTTCTATAGTACATAATTATTTGATTTTTCCAGGTATTTTTATTCTGATCTTCCATATTCTTGTCTTCCAAGTTTCTCTAAATATACTCCAGGTTCTTGATGGTTTCCCATATCACATCTCTGTAGAGTTTCTTCTGTGAAGGATCCAGCCCATTCCCCCTTGTAGTTCGCAATCACATCCTCAAAGGCCACTGAATCCATTACTCAGCTTCCAGGTTGCCCTCGTGTCCTTTCAATGGTTCCCTCAGCTTCTAAGATACCCCTGTGTCCTTCCTACAGTTCCCTCACACATTCTGTGCAAGCCACAGAGGCATGGAGGAGTGGAAGAGAGCATGTGGACTTCACTCAGATAAAAGGAAACTCCCACTATTACTACTATTTTTAAAAATTTGCTATAGGGCATATGTGCTCACCAGAGAGCAGGAGAGGGAGAGAGAGAGATGGAAAGTGAGAAAGCACATTGCCAGGTTCAGGACTTGAACTGTGGCAGACATTTGGGAGTCTAGAGCCCTTAACCACTGCACCACCTGCTTGTCCCTCTTGGACTGCTTTTATAAGGGCTCTGCCCTCATGACCTAATAATCTCCCAAAAGGTCCCACTTTCTAATACCATCACATTGGTAATGACATTTCAACATATGAATCTGTGAAGGACACAAACTTTCAGACTGTAGTAAAGGCCTAACAGTCAGATTACTGAACAGAAAGAAAAGTGCAGTGTTGATTTTTAATAGCATTTGACTGTTTACTTTCCACAAAGACTTTAACCATTTATATTTCTGCCTGCATTATATAAGAAGTTTCTTTTCTCCATAAACCCACAATGAATGGATATTGATGTTCTTTTTAAATTTTGGGCTATTATTTCTTTCATCTCATTGTTATTTAAAATTATATTCCCAGGATCAACAGATGGAGAGGTGATTAAGGCACTGGGCTCTCATATGGCTGCAGTTCAAGTCCCAGACCTGCTGACTTGAAAATCACATTGTGCATGTGTGCATGCATGCTCTTTCCCAGGAGAATGGAGAAGGGATTGTGGCGTGGTCATTCTCCCTGGGAGGTAATTTCTCACTTTCCCTCTCATTGTTTCTCTCTCTCTCTCTCCAGCGAGTGCATGCATCCTACAGCAAAAACCTTGTAAATAAAAATTAAATTCCCTGAACATCAGTGATATTGAATATCTTTTCATAAAATTTTGGCTACCTGGGGAACCAGCAGTTAGCGTAATGGCTATGTTGCTGGATTCCCACAGAGTCGACCACGGTTCACGTCCCGGACCCGGTGGCTTAGAACTCACGCTGGGCGCGTGTGCATGCATGCCCAAGGTCCCGAGAGGAGAATGGAAAGACAGAGAGAGACAGAGAGATAGAAAGCAAGAAATCATCCCCCGGGGGGATGGCCATGCCGCAATCCCTTCTCCTCCATTCTCCTCTCGGGACCTTGGACATGCACGCACATGCACCCGGCGTGAGTTTAAGCCACCGGGTCCAGGATTCGAACCATGGTCGACTACCTGGGAGTCCAGCAACATAGCCATTATGCCAACTGCTAGTCCCTAGGTCACTGATTTTTATTTCTATATTGCTTGTTTTTATTTTATAATAATTTTATAGAATACCTTCCTGACATCTACTAATATAACTTTTAACATTTTCTCTTTTAATTTGATGACCTAAGGAGTTACATTGACAGAAATCCTTCTATCCCTCTATCATTAACAAAATAAATCATACTGGGTCACATTATATTATTTATTTGAAACTTTACTAGATTCTATTTGCTGTTTATTTTTTGCATCAATATTTATATGTTAGATTGGCTTATCGTTTTTAAATTTTCAATTATACTTTTTTTATTAGAATTGAATATTAGAATGAGCTTGGTTTAATTAAGTGAATTAAAATCCTTTTCATTCTTCTACGACCTAGAAATGTTTGAAAACTGCAACTGTTGTTCTTTAAATATTAGGTAAATCTGAATATGAACCTGTTTAGGCTTAGGGCCTGTTTTCATTGGGAATTTTTTCATCCTGGCTTGGCCTGTTCCCTGATCTCCACATTTCTAGCCCTAGAGCTAGAGACTACTTAGTCTTTTAGGTTCTGTTGACAGACAGCAAGGTTCTTTGTTCAATACTGTTTCCTTTCTACTTCATCTTCTTCAGTCTAGTCTACTTACTATTTGTTGTCAGTTCTTTTAAAGTATTTTGCTTAGATAGCGAACCTAAGTGAAATACTTTAAAGCATATTCTATTCCCAAACTACTTTTGTTTTTTAACTGCCAAAAGATAAGAGTCTTCTGAGAGAGAGAAAGAACTCTCAGCAGAGTATGGCCACATCACAATCTCCTTTCCTCCATTTTCTCAGTCCGGTCAGGATTTTTGGTCACGCATACACACATGCCTGGCATTTTTCTCGAGCTGTCTGAGCCAAGCTTCAAACCAGCCAAATGGGATCTAACTCTGATGGACAACACTTAACAACAGTCTTTTGGGGCCAGCCCTCAAACCACTTTATTTTTTTCTTGCTCTGACAGGTGAATATTTTGGCAGCTGGGAGTAGAATTCTTACGTCATATATTTTCTATATCTTCTAGCTTCCAAATAAGAGGTCAGGTGCCAATCTTATTCCCTTATATATAACTTATTCTCCCTATCTAGAAACTTAATCAATTTTCTTTCTACTCTTAGAGTTCAAAAAATTTTTCTAGTTTATTTCTTTCATGAGTTAGAGAGAAAGAGAAACAGCACCCTCAACAATTCACCCTCAGCTTCAGGCAGCCCAAATTATCAGGGTACATACATGGCCAATATACTCAGGTCCATCTCTGGTTGTGAATCTTGAACCTTTTCATGCAGGTAAGCCTTGCAGAGGACTGCACTTTATCACTGCATCACCTCCAGACCCATGTATAGGAATTTTTACCAGAAAATGTTTGTCTTACTTTTCTCGTCAATCTGATCTGACACTTGGCTAGTCTCTTCAATATACAGACTAAAGTATTTTCAGAACTTTTTTTTTCTATTATATGTTTAATTACCTCTTCTTCAACTGTTCTTTATTATCCTTTGGTAAACCCTATTACAGCCATGGGCCACATAACAACATTTAGGACAGCATATACAACAGTGAGCCCATAAGTTTATAATGGAGCTAAAAATTTCTTCTTCTTTTTTTTTTGGCATTTTTTTAAGTGCCATTTCTTTTTATTTTTATTGGACCTCAATACAAGTGAAAATTTCTTATCTAATGATGCAGCAGCATTGCAATGTTATAGCATAGTGATGCTGCTATAAACAAACCTACTACATGGCCAGTTGTATAAAAGTATAGCATAGGACCAGCAGATGGTATAAAGATTACATTACTGTACTTCCAGACAGTCAACTGTGGTTCAAGTCCCAGGCCTGGCAACTTAAAACTCACTCCAGGAGGCCAGGAGATGGCATGGTGGTTAAGGATCCTGGACTCCCACATGGTCAACCACAGTTTGAGTCCTGGACCTGGCGCCTTCCTTTCTCACTTTCTCTCTCTCTCTTTCCTTCTCTGATCAAAATAAAATAAATAAATAAATATAGATAAAATAATTCTTTAAGAACAAAACAAACAAAATTCACACCAGGTGTATGTGTGTGTGGTCCAAGATCCTGAGAAGAGAATGGAGAAGGGATTGTGGTGGGTCCATCCCTCCTGAGGGGTGATTTCTTGTTTTCTGTCTCTCTGTCCCTCTTTGTCTTTCCAGCAACAGCATGCACCCTATAGCAAAAATCTCTCCAAAAAAAAGAGTAAAACATATACAATTACATACAGTTCATAATACTTGATAATGGTAATAAATTACTATGTTATGGTTTACATATTTACCATATTTTTTATCATTTTAAAGTGCATTTCTTCTACTTATTAAAATAAGTTCACCAGAAAATAGTATGCTATATTCACCAACAGCAGCATCATTCAGCTCATGTTTACTGCATCCCTTGACTGCATCATTTTCTCTTGTGCATAATTGAATCTTGTATTGTTTAGCCCATCATGGCCACAAAGTACACAACATTTACTGCTAATGTTGCCAGTAAGAAGGCACAGTGAGTGATTGACCTGGGAACAAAATTAAAAGTGATTAAGGACTACAAAGGTGGCCAACCATTGAAGGTTATCCAGTCAGGCATGTTCCATTCTACCATGGCTATGATCTTGAAGAATAAGAACAGAACAAGGATGGAAGCCGTTAAAGGATCTACTCCACTGAAGATAATGAGACTAACAAAAATTCAAGAAAGACTTATACGAGGTAGGGAGACCCTTCTAATAACCCAAAGACCAGACCCAGAAGCATATTCCTCTCAGCACCATGACAATCATGGCCAAAGAGAAAAGTTTGTTTGAAATGTCAAAAGAAAAAGCCATTCAACTATGATGTGGAATTTATTGCTAGTTCTGGGTGGCTTTGGAAACTATTAATAAACTGTAGAGAAATTACTCAACAGAGCAAATCTTCAATCTGGATAAACCCTCCTATTCTAGAAATGGATGCCTGAAAGGAGTTTCATCCATAAGAAACCAAATCAATTCCAGGTTTAAATGCTTTTAAGGACATAATAACATCTTCTATGGGCAATGTTACAGCCTATGTTTTGAAATGCTTTGTGATCTGGCACCTGGAAATCTCAGGGCCTTTGAAAACATCAATGAACACACACTGCCAGTGTATCACAAGTCATGGATGATCCAGCTCCTCTTCCAAGATGTGCTCTTGAATTTCTATGCCTGTGAAGTAGAGAAGTACTGTTTGGAGAATAGCATGTTTTTAAATAATCTTAAATTTTATTTTATTTAATATAATTATTTTTTAAAATTTGATCAGAGAGAGACAGAGAGAGAGGAAAAGTGAGAAAGCAAGCCTCTAGGTCCAGGACTTGAACTACTGTTGGCCACGTGGGAGTCCAGTCATTACACCACCTGCTGGCCCCAAGAATAACATATCTTTCAAGAGTTTGCTTATGTTGATAATGCTCCTATACATCCTCTTTTTGTTGATGATATTCATCCCAACCTCAAAGTGGTGTTTCTCCCTCTCAAAACCACCTCTTTGATCCAACCAATGGACCAAAAAATTATAGCAGCTTCCAAGGCTTATGACCTGAGAACAACTTTTGTCCAGGCTATTGCTGTAACTGAGGAAGACACTGAGAAGATACAATGCAATTCTGGAAGGATTACAGCATCTGTGACTACATCAAGAACCTAGTTTAGGCTTAGGTGATGTTACTAAGGAGTGTATGAATGGCACTTGGAAGAGGATACTTCAAGGAACTTGCAAAGAATGAGGAGGTTGAAAATCTCAGCAAGGCTTTGGTTCACATGGCAAACAAATTTAGCCTCATGTGCATGAGGATAACACTGAGGAGCCCCTAGAGGTGATTCCTGAGAAATGTACTAGTGAGGAGTTGTTGGAACCATGATAGAAACACAAAACTGAAGACGAGGCAAGAGAAAAGAAAACTGCAGAAGAAAAAGAACTCCCAAGAAAATTCAGAGTGAAGGGATTAGCAGAATTTTTTGCAGACCTCAGCAAGATCCTCTAAAAAATTTAAAACATGGACCCCGACACCAAAAGGTAGAATGTTCATGGCACATTATCTGCTTATTAGCAAAACTACGATTGAAGGAAAGAAAGCACATAAGCAAACCACCATGGACATATTTCCAAAAAGAGTGACACTTCCTCTAAAAGAGCCTCAGGCAGGTCATTCAGGGGATATTCCAGAAGAAAGCATTTCTATCACAAGAGATGACATCTCTAATCATAAGAGATGACATATCCACGCATGTTTCTGTCCCTGAAGATCTTCCACGTGGCAGAAAGTGGCATAACTTTGGAAGTGGAAGATAGTGATACTGATGATTCTGAGCCAGTGTAGGTTTAAACTAATACGTATGTGTGTTAGTATTTAACAAAAAAAGTTTAGAAAGTAAAAGAATAAAATAGTTTAAAATTAGAATCTAGAGTAAGAATATAAAGAAAATATTTTTGTACAGCTGGACAATGTGTTTCTATTTTAAGCTAAATGTCATTAAAAATGAGTCAAAGTTTTTAAAATTTTACAAGCTTAGAGACCAGCAGGTGGTGTGGTGGTTAAGGGGCTGGACTCCCATTTGGCTGACCATAGTTAACATCCTGGAGTGGCTTGAAAATAGGGATCTGCAGGTGGTGTGATGGTTAAGGTGCTGGACTCCTATTTGGCTGACCATGTTTAATGTCCTGAAGTGGCTTGAAAATCACACCATGTGTATGTGTGCCCAAAATTCTGAGAGGAAAATGGAGGAGAAGAAATTATGGCATGATCATCCCCCTGGGGGATTTCTCACTTTCTCTTTTACTCCCTGTCTCTCCGTCTCTCTCTGGCAAGCACATGCACTCCACAGCAAAAACCTAAAAAATTATTTTTTATAAGTTTACAAAATAAAAAACATTGTATTAAGCTAAGGGTCACTTATTATTAGAAGAAGAAAAAATAATAAATGTATTTTAGCCTAAGTTTACAGTGTTAAAAAGTCTATAGTCGTGTATAGTAAGGTCCTAGTTCTTCACATTCACTCACCATTCACTCTCTGACTCAACCAGAGCAACTTCAGTCCTACAAACTCCACTCATGGTAGATGCCCTGTTGAGGTATCTCACACTTGTGTTTAGATGTGTTTAGATACACAAATACTTATTGGGTTATGAGTACCTACAGAACTTAGTATAGTAACATGTACAGGTTGTGGCCTAGGAACAATAGGCCAGGCCATATAGCCATAAAATCACCTGACGATGCATTCGTCAGAACATCTCCCCATCACTAAGTGAAACGTGATTGTACTTGAGCTCAAGTCTCCTGGTTCTAGCCTGCTAGTCCTTTTTTTTTTTTTTTTTCCTACGATTTTACCTTGCAATTTTGCTCTGTGCTTTGATCCTCCAAGCCACCAGTGTGGTCTCAACCATGACCACTAACTCTTTCAGTTACATCTACTGAATTAAGTAAAAACATCTTTTTTTCCTTTAGAAAATCTTTGTGTAGAACATTTAAATATCCTTAGGGTTTCTTATTTTTCCATTTCCTCCAGTAGCTCTATTTTTTTCCCGAGACTGCATTCTGTCAGTTCTGACTCATCTCTCTTCTCTCTCCAGCTGTAAGGATCTCTTGGCTGCATGTTCTTTTTCTCCATTGGCTCAATGGGGTTGTGTCTTGCTGGTGACAGATGAGAAGTGGTCTCTTCCTTTAGTACTGTTGGCAGTACTGATGCAGGAAGGTTGTGGGTTCTGCTAAGGCCATAGGAGAAGAGTGTCCAGCACCCCTCAGCCTCAAAAAGAGAGGCCTTTGGTTCACCCCTCTAGCTTTCTTGGCTTCTTAGATACCAGACGACCACAGGTGCCCACAAGACTGATGACATCCTCCATCCATGGGTAGCAAGATCTCTCTGAATTTTACCTTTTGCAGGATCAAGTACTTTATAATTTCCACAGAACTCTGACGGTTGTCCGACAACTCTTACCAAATCTGTGTCTAGTTCTGACATAAAATTCCTGTCATCATACTCCATCCTACAGAGCCTTCAGTCCCACCTGTCCCCAGTGATTCTCAGCTCCTGCTGTCGTTGAGTCTCAGAGATGAAGACAAATTGGAATTGAGAGTGAGATAAAATTAACTTACCGGTCAGTTAATAAAACACAAAAACCTTAAAAAAAAAAAAAAAAAAAAAACGAAAGGAAAAAAAAAAAAGAAGAAAACCCGCCACAGTAGACCCAGCTCATGGATTAGA
>NW_006159803.1:3597518-3609735 GCF_000334495.1 Tupaia belangeri chinensis | reverse complement strand
AAAAAAAAAAAAAAAGGAAGGAAGAAAAAACTTTCTATGACTTTCCTTCTCCCCTCCTCTCCTCAACCTAGTTCCAACAAGAAAAATCACATAGGTGCCTGCTACACAGGCCTGCTAGAAAAAAGCAATCCAATTTAAGAAAAAAAAAAAACTTAAATGATATTTTTCTTCATTTCTGTGAGACCTGCCCTGGTTCTGTGGAGGCTTGCAGCATGTGGGTCAATTCTTAGGTTCACCACTGTGTTAATTAAGTACAAGAAACTGGGCCATGAAGGTAGATCAGAAGAAGATAAGATGTTTCTTCCAGGCCCCACTTGGCCTTCATTTAATTCCGCTACAATGCCAAGAAAACTAAATATTACAAAGCAATAATCCTTGTGTGAGCACTACGTTAGGAAATGAAGAAAAATAGCACTGGCTCATGCCCTAATAAAGCTGAGCTATTGAAAAGACAGAGAATTCATGGAAAATTCCCCTCTGAGATGCCTAATGACCATTCAGCTTCTCTGTTTCCTTTTAACCGATGACTGAAGTATGTTTGTGCAGCCTGAAGCTGCCCCTGAATCTTAGCCTAGCTCACTTAAAATCAAGCACGTTGGAAAAACTGCAGGCTCTGAAGGCATCTGGGAAGCATTGGGGACTGTGAACAATAGCAAATGGGCCCAGTCCAAGCCCAGGTCCATCTGGGCCCAGGAGTAGGCTGGATGGGAGGTCAAAGCTCTGAACTAAGTTTCTCCCCAGGTTCCTCCTCCTGAAGAATTAAGGACAAAATGCCTGTGTTACAAGAATATTGGGAAGTTAAATACTTCATAAAGAGCCACATTAGCAAGGTGACACTTTTCAGGCCAAGCTTCTTCTCCATTCAAGCCTAGCAAGTTTCAGAAACACATTTCTTCACACCTCTATCTATTTTTATAGTCCCCATTAGCAACGAGAGGCATTAGAGTGATTAAGCCAGTGTTACTATTAACAGTCTCTCATTGATTTATGGCAGCGCCCACAGAAGTAGCATCATATGGGTGTAGTTAACTGGATACATTAACTGTGCGATAGGAGGTATTATAAAGAATCAATCCTAACTCTTAAAAAGATAAGAAAAGATTTTAATAGGTTTAAATATTTAGGAAAACATGGTTTTTATTTTGTTTTTCTTCTCTACTTTCATTTGTTTGTTTCTGTTTCTAAAAAGGGCCTTCTCTCTGCATTTTTTGGCAAAGAAATAAAAAGATCTTTCTTCATTAGAGCACTCAGCAACAGTAGGATGTGTTAGCCTTGACTTATCTCCAAAAAGCAAAAATGAGAAATTCTAGAGTCATCACTAATCCCATAAACCGACATACCAAGGTAGTGGTGCAGAGATAAGCTTCCTCTTAGAGTCACAGATACTTGGGTACTAAGCACATTCCTCTACTTGGTCACTTGAAGTAGCTACTCGAAGAATTTCTTCAATTTCTTTTGTTGTTTGTTTTAATTATTTCTTTATTTTGAAATTTTATTTATTTATTTTTGGTAGTTTTTCTATAGGGCACATATGTTCTCTGGAGAGACAGAGAGAGAAAATGAGAAAACATCCCCTGGGGGATGGCCATGCCACAATCCCTTCTCTTCCACTTTCCTCTCAGGATTTTAGGCACACATGCACATGCACCCTGTGTAATTTTCCAGCCACCAGGTTCAGGACTCTAGCCATGCAGTCAACCATGTGGGGTCCAGTGCCTTAAACTCCATGCCACCTGCTGACCCTCCTAGTCCTCTTTTAATGGCTGTTTCCTTGCCTTTGGAATGCTTTATAACTTATCAATGAAGATTACACTAAATTAAGGTATTTTTTAAAGTGTCTTTCCTGTATCTGGCAATAGCAAATACTCAGTCACTTAATATTTGTTTTTGTTAATAAAACACCACTTAGTTCTACCCTAAAATGCCCACATTTCCTTCAAAGGAAATATCACACTGCTGTAACCAGAGCTGGGATTATAAATCTGACGACTATGACTCAATGGGTGATTCCCAACCTGGCTGCTCATCAGAATTTTCTGATGAACTTAAAATGCAGATGTCTCATCCACAGTGAATCAGAACCTCCAGGAGGAGCGGTCGGTTGCTAGAAGCTATATCTAGTCAAAGCTTTCCAAGTGATCTGGATGAGCAGTTGTATATGGGAACCACTGGCTAAAACGATCAGGGCCCAGGAAAAATTAGTCCCACTACATAAAAACCAAAAGTTAAAATAAATTCATCTCAATTTTATTTCAAATTGTGTCCTTATAGTCTCTTAAAAATAGAAACTATTTTAGAGAATGCTTTGTACATGTGGTTAAATGTGATAAACAGAAACATGTAAAGGAATCATTTTCATAGAAGAAAAACAGCCATGGAAGACAGTAAAGTTATGCAACACCGTAAATGAGCTTCACAGAGCCTAGACATAGCATATGATGGAAAAATGAACCAAGCCATGCTTCAGTTTTTATGTTATAATTGGTTTAAATTCACCAAAAGGTCCCACGGGCCTTTACAACTCTTGATAATGCAGTCCAGAAAACTCTATGTGAAGTCATATAACACCTCAAGCACGGAGGTGGGTACATGGGAAGGACATAGGATGTAAGCCTCACATTTTTCCTCAAGGCTGGTCAACTCCTGTATAGCTACCCATGGGTACCATGTGAATGAGTGACCAAGCAGGATTCCTAAAAAGGCATGGATACCAGGCTGGCTCAGAGCCTGGAAGCTGGACGTCTGAGGAGAAAGAGGAAAGAAAGCTGTCTGAGGTTCCCAAAGAAAAGCAAGAGAAGCTTTCTCAGTTCTCCACTAGGACACCACTACCATACAGGGACACCTCCCCTTCAGCACGGCCGGACAGTTCACTTGTTTATCCATCATCCTGAAGCAGCACTGTCTTCATCTCAGCTAATCATTAAGGCAAGACAATAAGGAGAGACAAGGAAGAAGCCCTTGAGAACTCTTGGCATAGGTAATAACAATAATGTGTCAAAACTGAATCTGGGGCAGGGCTGTCCCTGCATACTCAGAGACACACATGTGCCCATGATCCAGGGCTGGCTGAGATTGGGGGTGCACTCTCTTCCTCTCTCTCACTCACAGAAGACATCAATAAACTGTTTTCTAAAATATTATTTTTGTTCCAAGGTCCTATGATAAGCAGCTTTATATAGGTTATCTCATGTAATTTCCACAACAACCTTCTGAGATTGGTTCTATTATTATTTTAAGAATTCTTTTACTTAACTTTATTTAGTTTGTTTTATTTATTTTTTAAATTTGACCAGAGAGGGACAGAGTGAGAGAGAAAGAGAGAGGGAAAGTAAGAAACCAAGCCACCAGGTCCAGAACTCAAACCATGGTTGGCCATGTGGGAATCCAGCACCTTTAACAATCATGCCAACTGCCAGCCCCAAGTAGGTTTTATTATTATACCCCTTCTACAGAATAGCAAACTGAGACTTGACAAGGTTCAATCACTTCATTAAAAAGCCTCCCAGCTAATAGAGGCAGAGCTGTCATTCAGTCAGGTCTGTGTCTCCAAACCCTAAGAATGGAGCACTAAAAAGTGCCCTCTGCAAAACCTTTGACGTGGCTTTTTTTCTGCATTTAGTATTAGGAAGAACTGAACCTAAAGAGTGACCTTCCTTAAACAGGAAGCAGTTGCTTTGCTTTTCCTCAGATGTTTTTATCATGGTTGGGGAGGGGGTCAGGGAAGCCTGTTGATGGTGACATTGCATCTGCTACCAAGCTCTTCCACCTCCCTCATGCAGATCCGCAGATGATCCTTCCCCTCACATTTCAGAGATTCTTGCCTCCATCCCTAAATATCTAGGGGTCAGAGTAAGATCTGGTGACTACACTATTCCAACAAAACATGTCTTCAACTCCCTAGAGCCCCTCTAGGATAGGAGAGATTTATCCTTGCAAATCATCTATGCTTAGGAGCATGGAGGGAGTAGGGGGATGGTTAATCTTACATGTCCCATTGTAGCTCTTGTGAGATGCTTTATGAAAAGTCCCCTGATTATAAAGTCATGAGGAGGTGAAGGGATGACACACAGTTCTTCACATGGTCCTGGGTAGCCCATATAGCCCCAGGCTACACAGATCATCCAAGACAACCAGAGGTTGGAGAAATACCATGGATATGTGTGTGTGGAGGCGGGGGGCATGCCATGCCCACAGGATGCTCGAGACCAAGCCCTTTGAGAGTATGCTCTGAAGTCCGCCATGCAGGTGCTACGGTCCTGGTGGGGGCATGAGGCCATAACAAAACAGATTTCTGTTTCTGGTTTTTCGTAATGAGTGACTTCTAGAGTCAGGTCACAATACCCTCATCCACCCAATGTAAACCAAGCGGATAAGTGTTTTGGCATGACCTTGTTAGGATCTCAACAGAACATGCTCTGTCCACTTAGTACCTAATGCAGCTCTCAGCGCAGACAGATGCTTAAAAATTACTTTTAAATGGGCATTTCACAGATGACCTCTCCTTTCTCTGTAAGTCATGTTAGAATAAAGTCAATGATGATAGTAAATACACAGTTACCTTATTACAACACTATTTGTTCCACAAAGGCTCCATCCTGAATCCTTTCCAAAGGGATCTAATTATTAAAATACCTAAAAGATGTAAGGTAGTGTTCACCCAAAAAAACAAGTTAGGATACATGAAAAATTTTTTTAAACATAAATTCCTTGCTGTATGTCCATCCCTCTGGACTTAAAAGGGGGAGACTACAGATGAAGAGATGAGAGGGACAGTAAAGAATCTTATTTCTTCAATTTATTTAAGCAGCCTCCTGTGACTGCAAGTCCCCCAAATATCCAGCTGTGAGGTAGACATTGGGACTAGAAGCACATCCCTTTATTATTTCAGTAGGAATTAAATGCCTAATGTACCAGGCACTCTGCTGTGCAACAGGGATACTTTAGCAAAAAAGGCCAGCCTACACTTGCCTCTTGGCGTTCCAAGTCCAGTAGGGGAGACAGACAAACAAATTATACCAAGGGATAAGGAGGGGATTAAGGAACATCTTGCCTGTTTCCTCACTCCCTACATGTCATATACCTCGTGACCTCACCTCACATCCCCTGTGCCTAACTTTTACTCTAGAAGCCATTCACAGGTATACCCTGGAGTACACTAGCCTCCTGGGCTAGACTGTAAACAACTTGGTATCACCAAAGAACCTCATTATAAAGTATGGTTCCAGGAGTCCACAGCTGGGAAAACCTCCCCTGCTTTGTATGAAGTAGGAACTAAATAAATATTTAAGAACTTACTCTCCTCATATTCACATCTAATATCTTCTAATCTCCCTCTCCCCTTTTTTTTCAAATATCTCCCCAAGTACAACAGTTAAAAAAAAAATGAAGCAGTTTTCTAAGACCATTTTTTACTCATTTACAAGGGACTGTTTTTAATGCTATGGTCTCAGATAATTGGCAGAGGAAAGAGAACTAGGAAGGTATACCCTGGAGTACACTAGCCTCCTGGGCTAGACTGTAAACAACTTGGTATCACCAAAGAACCTCATTATAAAGTATGGTTCCAGGAGTCCACAGCTGGGAAAACCTCCCCTGCTTTGTATGAAGTAGGAACTAAATAAATATTTAAGAACTTACTCTCCTCATATTCACATCTAATATCTTCTAATCTCCCTCTCCCCTTTTTTTTTCAAATATCTCCCCAAGTACAACAGTTAAAAAAAAAATGAAGCAGTTTTCTAAGACCATTTTTTACTCATTTACAAGGGACTGTTTTTAATGCTATGGTCTCAGATAATTGGCAGAGGAAAGAGAACTAGGAAAGTTCTTCTCTTTGGCCTTGCCTCTGACCATATATATGCACAAGTGGCGTGTGGCCCTCATCTCCAAGGCCACCCTGCACACTCATTATCATCAAACAGCATTCATCCCACTAGTCCTCAAGGAATTGGGAAGGGAGCTGGAAAAAACAAAAACAATCTCCTTCCACAAAGCTTCCCACCTGCAGAAGAGCTGTGATAACACTCCTATTTTTAGCCTGGAATAATCACATCAGGAGCTAGGTGGGGGAGTGGACAGGGGAAAGGCTGGAATTGGCCAAAAATTCTGTGCACACACACTCTGCCTCTCCACTGTGGACACCCTCCGAATATGCCTGCAGCTGGCTGTACTTAAAAATCATAAAGTATGTGAGAGACACCAGCAGCACAGTATACTAAACACAGGCAGTCCTCACTTACTGACCAAGCTCCGGTCCTACAACTAAGTCAAAAGCAAACTGGCTAATAAGGGAGGAGCTTAAAGGCAGGTGTCTTGTGGTATGTCATGGTGCCACAAGGTACACATTTTTCAATAGATATCACACGACACCACACTGGAACAATATAATGCTACCCATATAAAAAGCATGCATGAGATAAGTTCCAGAAAGGGACAAGACATACCACAAGACAATAACATAAATCTGGTATAATCATTTTAATTTATTATGAACACTACTATGGGTACACAATAAAGTACAAATTTATAAACAAAATATGCAATCTTTTGTGATGACGAATGCTTCACGTGGTGAATACTCACCACTTGTGGGAATGAGACAGACTGAGAAAGAGGATTTCTTTTTTTTTTTTTTTTTGGAGAGGTTTTTTGCTATAGGGCGCATGCGCTCGCCAGGAAGACAGAGAGTGACATAGAGACAGGAAGCAAGAAATCAACCCCCAGGGGGGATGGCTACCCTTCAATCCCTTCTCCTCCATTCTCCTCTTCGGATCTTGGGCATGCACGCACATGCGCCTGGCGTGAGTTTAAGCCACTGGGTCCAGGACTCGAACCACGGTTGACTATGTGGGAGTCCAGCAACATAGCCATTACGCTAACTGCTGGTCCCCCCTATTTTTTTTTTTTAAAGAGATTTTTGCTGTAGGGGAAAAAGGATTCTTGAGACTCAGACTGACAAAGGGGATTCCCGGTGCTGCAGAACTGAACTGATCATAAGTCCCATGGGTCATTAAACAGGTAGTTTGTTAACTGAGGAGCGGCAGTACTACAAACAATTTAACTCTGTGGGCAATTACTGGTCCAGGATTTGTGCGTGCCTGCAAGTATGTGACAAGGTTAGACTGGCACAGGCACAGAGGGGTAGAGAGGAGCTAAGGTAAGTCAGCCCGGTGTTTCACTGCTGGGGCCTGGTGAGGGCTGTCACCATGATTTAGAAACTAGCCTCCAGGGCAAGTGGGTCTGTCCCAGTTTCCAGCATCCTAGAAAGCTTCACATCTCCCCAGTGATACCAGAAAAGCAAGCTAGGCAGAGAAAGCGGTGATCCAGTGGCTAGTAAAACACTGAGTATGTGCCTATGAGTAGGAAAACTGGAGCAGAGTCTAATTCAATGTAACTCAACTACAATAAAACAGTCACAGGTATAATTGAAAAGCACCTCGTATTCACCGGGCCTGTCTGCATGTGTGTGAAGAAGCTCCTTCCTATGTGAACAGCTCATCGGGAGCTGTCTGTTTGGAATCCAAAGGCCAGAGGTGCTGTCCAGTTGATGTCACTCCTGAGAAATACCACATGACTTCTGCTCTGAACCTCTTGCCAAAGAAAAAGGAAGGTATTATCCCCAGAAGCAATCAGTGGCTTACAATAAAATTATGGAGTACATCAATTAAGGTGTTAACATGCTACACCCCGTGAAGAATGCTTTCATCTCAACAGGTACAGTAAAATTGATCTACTGGCATGGTGTGAGCAGCACCTGATCAATTTATTTCATTGATGAAGGGATCAATATGCTGATTTTTTTATGGCACTAATCATTAGATGAATCTTACTGTTTCTGCAAAAGTCTTTACACATTCATTAACAGGGTTTTCTCTCTCAAAACTCTCACAGTGAGACTTTTTTTGTTCTATGCAGATTTGACATGTCAACACTGAGGCCAAGCTATGATGGGAAGAGACCGGGGATGATGAGTGAAAGCAATCACAAGATACAGAGGCCTTTATTCTTCGGAGTATACTGATATCAGGCACTGCAGTGAGAGCCTGGAGATCTGGAGGCAGAATCAGCATTCGCTGTCAAGCCTGGAACTAGAGAGAAAACACGGGGGTTCCTTCCTTCATCTCTGATCTCAGTACTCTTACCCTGGGAGCTTCCAGTCTCCAGGCCGTAACACTCCCTGCTGAGTGGTAGGTGGCTGAATGACAGGAGTCTCTGGAAGGCAGCAGACAGGGAGGGTGAGGAACAGAGAGCCAACCTAAGAGTCAGAAGCCCTGCTAGGACATGAAGAAATATCATTGCACCAGAGTCCTCCCAAGCACACACTTGTTCAAAAGAAAAATAAATAGGTGAGCTGAGTCCTGACCCCTCCTCAAGGGGAAAAAAAAGCTACCAGATCTTGCAGGACTGAGTCAGCCCTAGGGAAATGGCTCAAATGATAAAAGTTTAATCAGCAACTGTCATCAACCCGGAACTAACATTCCTCGAGTCAGGAGGCACCTATTCCAGTGACATCACCAGGCTCTTTGCATCTGTGCTTGTCATGAACGGCAATTCAAGGAAAGTCTGTGCAATCAGAACGCAGCGTTGCAAGAATATCTTTCTGATGTCTGTCCAGAGATTACTCTTCCGCAAAGAGTAAATTTCATGAAAGCACACTGGGGCCATCCATCTTGAGATAGGTTTGTCATGGCAGAATAGCCCAATACAGAGATAGAAAATAGATTGGCAGTTGCCTAGGGATGGGGAGATTAGAAGAGAAATGAGAAGTAATTGCTAACAGAGATAGGGTGCTTTTGGATGTGATGAAAATGTTCAAAAATGGATTAGAGTGATGGCTATAAAATTCTATAAATGCACTGAAGACCATTGACTTAAAATGGTGAACCATATGTCATGTTAATTTTATCTCAATAAAGCTTCTCTCAAAAAAAAAAAATCCTGAACTGTGGACAAAGGGCTGACTTAGTATTATTTTATTCCCATGAATGTACTTGCAGTTATAGTGGTTTGAACAAAAACTTTATAAAACATCTCTGTCTCATCTTCTCACTGCATATCCCGAACTACCATGTGAAGCCAGCAGGGAAGAAACAGATCATTTCCAGAGAGCTGGGGCTAAATCTGTTAGATGGCTTGCTTAGGATAAAGTGGCACTTAGCTGACATAGTCAACTAAATGTAAGCTAAGAAGAGGCTGGTTGTCCAATAAACAAGACCCAGGGCAAGGCCAAGGGTCTGGACCCCAGTTGAAAGGGCTCTAAATGCCAGTGGAGGAGCAGGAGAGCTGAGATTTGGATTCATAGAATGAAGTCTCAAGAGCTGACAAGACCAGATTTCTGTGAGCTGAATGTCTAGCATCCTATTTATCCATGTACCCATTCAAAATACTAGAATCTATTATGTCCTAGGCCCCAGGGATTTGGTGGAGAACCAACCGATTCCTCATAATCATGGGGTTTTCAGGGTAGGGAAGCACAGATATTAAATAGATACCCTTACAAGCAATAACTGCAATTGTGATCAGGCTCCAAGGGGGGAAATACAAAGTGCTATGAGAGCATATCATGGGATTGGTCTGTTCTGCATTAAAGACAAATTAGGAAGGGAAAACTGTATTTTGTCAGGTCTACTTTACTAATTCCAAGTATGACTTTACCTTGCAAAGTCAAACCAAGTAACCACTTTCTGTTATTGTTTGTTTTCCAGCAAGCATATTATCCTTCCACCCTCAGGTTTTCATAGAAGAAGAAACTTCTGCAAACACTTCTAACCACTCAAGGAGTCCTGGGAAGGGACACTTGGGCCTATTCTCTGCCATTTTATTTTCTTCTTCCCATGCAGAGATTTACCTGATTAGTGAAGCTGGTGAGAAGCTGATGCCCAAAGGGCCTATTTATGGGGTAGGTCTGTGCACTGTAGGAGTCATGGGCTAATCACTCTCCTCTTACTGTCATGGGACCCTGAGCTCTCCTTAGGCTCCCAGAATCATATTGTTAAGCACAACCAGAAAGTGCCTGCCTGTCATTCAAAGCCCAACCTTTGCCCTCTATGTTCTAGCTTCTCCACCTGGGAATGGGTGTTTCAATTATCTATTGCTGAGTAATAAACTACTCTAAAGTTTAGTGCTTAAAATGACAGTCATTTTTATAATATATCATGACCTTGCAGGTAAGGAATTTGAGCCTGACTGGGCACTGGTGGGTTTACTCTGTGTATTCAGTCAGGGGCTAGGCTGGGGCAGGCATTTCCAAACAACTTCACTCATGTGCCTGGCACCATGGCAGGGATGGCTGGAAGGCTGGACTCAGCTGGGTGCCTCTTTCTCTTCATGGAGTCTCAGGGGTAACTATGTGGTTTCTCAAGTAACCAGTGTAGCTAGACTTCTTGGACTTCTCACAGGCACTTTGGGGCTCTAAGAGTGAGCGTTCCAAAAGGCCAGTAAAAGCAGGAGCTGGGAAATTGGCACCATGCCACTTCTGCAGTCAAAGAGCCCACCCAGAACCAAGAGTAGGGACCAGAGATCCTATTCACAGCGGGAGGAGAGGGAAAGGTTTTGTAGCCCTCTTCATCAACCATAAAGCATAGTTCTGATTTTGAGGTAGGGGAAAACACAGAAAAAAAAACCAAAAAACCACTTAACTTCAAGCCTATATAGTTTTCTGGAAAGCCCTTACTTTGGTTAAAAAAAAAAGTGACTTGTGGACTCCTCAGTCACTTCTCAGTTCTTCGTGTTTATATCATACAAGTCAGAACCCTACAGAGTCAAAGAGATGGTTGCCCCCGAGCCCTGACAGCGCCTAGATTTAGAGGAACCAAGAGCCCTAAGAAACCAGGACAGGCTGTTAGGGTGAGAACCCCAGAGAGCACTTCCAATTTCTTCTAAACTCTTTTCTGCTGCCAACATGAAACTCAGACTTGTGTTCAGCAGTTGCTATCTTGTGACCTATGGGATAGGCTTGACCTGGGGAGGTTCCAAATAATGCCTTTGGAGTTCTTCTCAGTCGCTTGCATTTGAAATGGGCCTTGTGGGACCTGGAGGTGTGATTCCTGGGATCTAACAGCTGCGACTTCTACACTGCTTAGCGACTTATACCACCTTTTCTGGAGCAAACAATCTAGGAGGCCTGTGTGCAGGCCCTTGGGACCAGCGCCATCTGAATCACAGATGGCTCTCAGGCAGCAGAGCCTTGAACTAGCACATGCAGACATGAACCTGAGTTGCACATGAGTGTTTATTCAGCCTCAGGACCAATTTGTACACGGGGCCCCTGTAGTCCTCATCACTGAGGCCATGTGTGTGGCAGCATGAATATGGACTGTCAGGTGACAATGCACAGAGGCAAGGGCATAACTGGGTAGAGCAGTGGATATCAGTACTAAAAGATTTGGGAATCTCTTTTCCCATACCAAACCTAAGTGAATGGTGTCATCAGCAGCAATAATGGTAGCTGCAACCGTTCCTCTAATAAATATATTGACTCAGTCCCCAAAACAACCCTGTAAGGTAGGATGACTATTAACAACATCTAGTAGGTAAGAAATACAAGGCACATAGCAATTGAGTCATTTGCCTGGGTGACCAGTAAGTGGTGGAGGGTGGATTGAAATCCCTTTACCTTACAAAGTCAAACCAAATAACCATGCCTTTCATCTCACTCTTCAGCCTGGTTAACCTCAACACCATGGCTGTGGGCTACACTGCCATAAAGTCAGGAAAGTGGAGCGGAACTTTGGTTTCTGGTTTTTTAGTTTCCCTAGCATAACAGTTCCTCCCTACGTTGCCATAAAAAGTGACCACAAATAGGATAATTAGACAAATTCATTTTCTCACAGTTCTAGAGGCTAGACATCCCAAATTATGGTATCTATGGAGGCCTGCTCCCTCCTAAGTCTCCAGGTGAAGATCCTTCCTCACCTTTCCCTAGCTTCTGGTGGTTGTGGCTTCCTTGGCTCCTTGGCTTTTTGGCTCATACCAACATCACTGGAATCTCTGCCTCTGCTTTTACATGGCCATCTTCCCTGTATGTCTGTGTTCTCTGTGAGTCTCTGTGTCTCTTTCTCTTTTAATAAGGAAACCAGTCATAGGGTTTAGAGCCTACCCTACTCCAGAATGAGCTTGTCTTAACTAATTATATCCATAAAATCTATTTCCAAATAAGGTCACACACAGGGATTCAGGAAAGCCATGGAATTTAGAGGGGACACAACTTGAAAGAGTG
>NW_006159803.1:3594121-3597134 GCF_000334495.1 Tupaia belangeri chinensis | reverse complement strand
GTGTATTTGGGGACAAAAATGAGGTCATCCCACTGCATAGCAGCAAAATAAATCTCGCTTCAGATGTTTCATCTCTCCATTTGCTCCAGTTTCAATGGGTGCATTCCATTTGCTCAGGTTAGCATGTCCTGCTGTCTCTAAACTCTTCAAGAACTCACATCCTTTTTTACCAGTAGCTATAACTCTAGGGTTTAATTGGCTCACTTATGGGTTTGCTCAATAAGGAAACTCTCCCTTCCTGGTGGTGGAGCAGTAGTCCATGTTCCTACCTCTCATGACATCTTGCACAGTCTGTCTCTGCGCAACTCTCAGAATGGTCTTTCTAAAGCACAGTGCTATTTTCCAAATGATAAAATCTTTCCTCAACCCTCATCCTCTCCCAGGAGCTTAGATGGCATTCAACCTCCTTGACAATGTGGAACTGCCCCATGCTTACATGTGAGGGCTCCAGAGTCAGGCTGCCTTGGCTCAAAATTCTGGTTCTGCTACTTAGTGAGCTGAGCTAACACGGGCAAAGGGCAAAGCACTTGAGCAGTGTCTGGAAGAAGTGTCAGCTGAATGTGGGTGATTATTATTACTAACTGCTTTGCAGCCTAGTGCACACTAGCCCCCTGCTGTCTCAACATTTGGATTTTTCAGGCTCACCTTATTCCCTTTTCTGGAATACCTCCTTTCCTCTTTCTCCACTGGAAAATTCCAATTGATGTTTCCATGCCCTGCTCAAATTCATCCTCTTCATGATGCCTTCTCCTACCCAGCTGAGGCAAATTGTCTTGTGCTCCCACAGACCGTAGGCTTTCAACCCTCCAACTCTGTAACATTCATCCCTCATCCCCAAATATGTCTAGCACAGTGCCAGGTGTGTTTAGCAAGTCATCACAAACTACTTACTAAATAGAGGTATGAAATATGAATAGAAGACACTTCTTTCTTTCCCCTCCTCTCTCTCACTCCATAGAATACCCTTGTCCTTCAGGCCACCTACCTCCTCTCAACCCCTCCAGGCTCACTTATAAATAGGACATGACATCTGCATACAAATATATCCCAGAGGCTATGAATGCTCTGAAGACAAGGTCAGACATGTTTATTTTTTGCACCTTCTGAAATATCTCATTCCTACTTGTTTCAGTGTCTTCAATATCTAAAACTCAGGCTTCTCACCCAAGGTCAGTGAATGTTTTGCTCATCTTTAACATTCTTCATGGAAACGTGGAAAGCCTCTCTCTTTTGGCAGCCCTTCCCCAAGATAACTCCCACCTGATTCTAAAGCACTTCTTCTTTTTCTTTTTTCTATTTAAAGAATTATTTTATTTTATTTTATTTTAATTTATTTATCTATTTGTTTTATTTCAATTTGACCAGAGAGGGAGGGACGGAGAGAGGGAGGAGCAAGCGAAAGTGGGAAAGCAAGCCTCCAGGTCCAGGACCTGAACGGTGGTCAGTCATATGGGAGTCCAACACTCTTAACCACCACACCACCTGCCAGCCCTGTACTTCATTAAAAAAAAAAAAAGTTTTTCTTTATTCACAATAGAACACAAGACAGTGAGAGCAAGAGAGAAAGTAAAAGAGAGAGAGAGAGAGATCCTACACAGGGCCTGGTCATGCCAAGATCCCTTTCCTCCAGCCCATCTAATATCTCAGGCACGCGCATGTGTGCCTGGAGTATTTCCAGCTCACTCTACAGGGGATTCAAACCTCAGTCACCATGTGGGATCCTGCTTCTCTGTAGCCCATTACCACTATACCACAGAGCCAGCCCATAAAGCATTTCATTTTAAACAATTACAGCATGCCCGCCATATCCAAATGCTTTATTTATTCACCCATTTAAGAATTTAACAAGACAGGCAGATTCAAACTCTCTGCTTGGGCTTTGCTATTGTCAGTAAGAAAGGTATCGTTACATAAGCAGTTACATGTCTTACAGGTGTTATAAAGTGCAAGGGGTATGGAAATCCGGAACACAGGTGTGTTAACCACCTTGAGGGAGACAGGAAAGTCCCCAGGAGGAAGTGATATTTACTCAAAGACCTTGAACAATGTTATACATGGGAAGAGAAGGGAGAAGAATGCTCTAGGCAGAGTATAATAGTGTGCAAAGGCCCAGAGGTGGGAGAGGAAGGTACTTTACACTCAAGAGCTAATTCCATTAGTGTGACTGAAGAGTGGCAAAGCAATGCTGTTATGAAGAAAGCAGAGCCATGTTGCTAGAAACATGTGACTCAAGGAAATGGGTTTAAACTTCTCTGAAGAACAGTAAACAGCCTCTGAAAGACTGTAAGCAGGGAAATGGGGTGCTTTGATTTGGGTATAGAAAGTCCCTCTGGCTGTTGGGGGGATGATGGTGGAGCCGGTAAGAAGATAAGTTAGAAGGCGGCTGTAGAACTCTAGGCTCCTCATAACCATAGTACCTTGAAGTCTAATTCTTTTTCCTGAGTGGGAGAGAGAGCAGTGATGCCGGCACATCCAGAGGATGACTAGAAGTGCTTAGCTCCACTGCTCACCACCCATCTGTGCAGGGAACCTACTTCTAGTGGATAGAACAGGAACACCAGCTAAGACGTCCTGTTGGCTATACCTCCCCTTCCTCTGCCTCTTCGCTGTCCTCCTTCCTTGTCTCACTGCTTGTTGTGATGACACTCAGCTCCAAGACGACCAGTGTGGAGATTGCTGATGGCCACCAAAATCCACTTGCCCTTCCTCCTTAAGATTAGCATCAAGGCCAGGCAAGTGCCTGTCCAGCTGCAGCACTTCTGCCAGCTTCCCTTGAAGTCAGGTGAGGTCATGGATGAAGCACTCATCAGTGAGATGTGCTGTGACCTGGCCCACTTCTGGCAAGCGGCTCTAACAGTGTGAGTCAGAGTCCTCCATGTTCTCCCTTGATATAGCCATGACTCAGCCTCTGCCATGCAAGCAATGAATGACAAAGCACTGGAGAATGCAGAGCCTCAAGGTGGAAGGAATCCAGTCGCCCAGGAACTGGATAGCACTGTCCACTGTCCAGGAA
>NW_006159803.1:3581310-3594103 GCF_000334495.1 Tupaia belangeri chinensis | reverse complement strand
ACCTTGGGCATGAAAGACAAATGAACTCCTTTGTTCTTTTCTTTTCTCTTTTTTTAATTTGCTAGAGGGTATGTGTACTCCACCAGAGAAACAGAAAGGGAAAGGGGAGAAAGCACTCCCTGGTAGGGCATGGTCATGCTACAATCACTTCTTTACTTATCCATCCTATCAGAATTTCAGATATGCATACACTCACACATGGCATGTTGACCAAGTTACCAGGGATGGGATTCAAAGTAGAGCTGGCCATGTGGCATCAAGATCCCTTAGCCACTAGGCCATGGGGCAGGCCCAAATACTTTTATTTTCATAGAGAAATAGAAAGGTAGTTTCTATTTTTGTTTTTTAAGCTTCTGAATGAGAATATTTTACTGCCATGGTATACCCAGGTCATTTAGGTATCATGTGATGTATTACTTTACCCAATAAAATACTCGAGGTTCTTAATCAATAAATAATTCATTGATCTCCAGAATTAAATGCTTATTTTCAAAACAGGAAAGTGTCTAAGCATTCCTTTTATTAAAAATCTTATATATATATATTTGCCACTATGCAGCAAATTAGTTGCTTGGGAAAAAGTTGTTCTTACTTTTGTTTTGTTTTGGTTTTGTCACTTATTTTGGTCACTTAAGCATGTTCAGCATACTTCTGTAAGCTGCTGGCGCTGGGACTCAAACTATGGTCAGTCATGTGGGTCCCTTAATCATTAGGCCATGGAGTCACCAGCATACTTTATCCTTTATCCCTCTGCATTTTGGGCCTTTTTGTAATAATAGCTTAGCATATACACATACACTGACTTTCTCCCTCCCTTCTGTCCATTTCTTCTAACCCAGGGAATCCCACTTCTGCCTCCCAAGCATTCATTCAATTGTTCCTCCACATGTGCCCCAGGAAATGTCACAAAGTTTCTTGCTGTTTCACAATGAGTCAATAGGCAATTTGATTTTCTCTTCTTTCTTAAAGAAAACAAAACAAAACAAAACAATAAAAGCTGGAGAAAAATCATAAAATACAGGCAGGTAAGAAAAATAACTCATAATCTCACAAACATAGGCAATGATGTAATAATTCATTCTGTATTTTTATATTGGTGGCCTCCTTTAATGCAACGATATTATGAACATCTTTGGATATCAAGAAATATATTAGTATTACAGAATTTTAAATAGATACACAGTATTTCACTGAATCTACAATAATTTACTCATCCACTCATCACTTGTTGGAAATTTATGTTTTTTCAGTTTTGGGTTTTTTAATTGACAAAGCTGAAATGAAGACCCTTCCAGGGACCAGCAGTTAGCGTAATGGCTATGTCACTGAACTTCCATGTAGTCAACCACGGTTAGAGTCCCAGACCAGGTGGCTTAAACTTACGCCGGGTGTGTGTGCATGCGTGCCCAAGATCCCGAGAGGATAATGAAGGAGAAGGGATTGCAGCATGGCCATCCCTCCTGGGGGGTGATTTCTTGCTTTCTGTCTCTCTGTCTTTCTGGCGAGTGCACGTACCCTATAGCAAAAACCTCTCCAAAAAAAAAAAAAAAAGATCTTTCCATATCCTTTATTATTTCCTTAGCACAGATTGCTAAAAGTAGACTCACTGGGAACAGAAGACAACTAATTCACAGTTTCTGATATGTATTGCAAACTTGTCCTCAAGAAACAGTAAACCAATATAAGACAGGCTGGTTTTTCTAATTATTGTGATTCTGTACTGCACTGACTGTACTGTGTATTTGAAACAACATCAACAATAAAAACTGGGGCCGCAAATGCCCCTCAGTATACTCGAAACCACAACATCTCCTCGGGTAGGTGCCAAGCCTCCTTTCTCTCACAGGCCCAGGCAGCAATTTTACAAAGGAAGCTAATATAGTCGCTTGTTGGAAAAGTCATGATGTATTTTTCTGTGCAAAAAACATGGCGTGACTTTTCTGACAACCCAATAAAGAGTTGGAAAGCAAGAGAATCTCATAATTTTTGTTATATTTTTAAAAGACAGTTTCTAGATACTCTCTGAACAGGGCTAATTTTTATTTTTGGACAACTCCATACTGTCATCAACAAAGGAAAAAAAAATCAACCCAAAATCCAAATTCCTTAGAGGACTCCTCTCAGATCTCTGCAAACACTTAATGGCAGGTTGGAAACAAAATCTGAAACTACATCAACAGCTTAAACACACAGCATCCCCATGCATTTGACTCACACAAAGCAATCACGTCTGTCCAAATATAACAGGGACCTCCCTCTGTGCTATCATTTGTCAGCTTTTCTTTTCTCTGAAGTTGCTCACATAGTCACAGAGTTGGGTCAAGACAACCCTATCCAACACTCTGTAATCTAATGGGTCTCCTCATTTAGGATACATGGGTGAAGATTTTCTATGTTTGCATTTGCTCTTTAAATAGCCTAAGCTGCGATCATTCGGAAGCCCAGAGATCACAATTTCGAGTACTAAACTTATTCTTTGAATCTTCTAGTCTATCTTTTCCTAGTCCTCTTTTAATAATGGACCAGTAGAACCCTAATATTTGCTCCAAGTTCCTTAGCCTTCCCAGAAGCCATCATCTCCCAAGTCTGATGGCAGATGTTACGTGGGTGGTCAGAAAGGGCCACAAAATACTGAAGCCTGAGACATGCTCACATGGCTAGCTTCATTTCCTTGCCTGTAATTTGAAGGCACCCAGGCTTCTTTCGGCCTTATATGCCCAAGGATGTTATCACAAATACAAGCATTGTAATGACTCTGCAGCGAGAGCCATTTCCAACAGATCTGCCTCAGTGATAGTGAAAGCTGTTTCCTTTATTCAGCTGGGGCATATACTCTATTGAAAAGAGATGGACTTGCAGTTAAGACTGTCAATTGTCAAGGGACTCAGAGGAACATAGATGTTACACTGGGTGCAGCAATTCTAATATTTTTAGGTTAGAGGGAAAGAAAATGAAAGGAAAAAAGTGCTTCTTATGATATGAGACTTTAGACAAGATGCAATACTGTAAAAAACAAAGCAGACAATTGTCATTTCTCTCTCCCTATACACAGTGCGTGCTGGTAGTTCCTTGCGATTCCAGTTTAGACGTGCCCTGCTGTGCTTACCCAGATCTCTTCAACTCAAACTTCTGGCTTCAGCAACCACTCCCAGCCCCACTGCCACAATTCTAAGGCTCCTTATTGAAACTCACCAGCAAGACTCTTACTGACCCAGCTCACTGTTGTTTTCCCTCTCATGTCACCCAAAGGAGATTGTCACCGTAGGCTGGACCTTGCTCTGGTCAGGTCAGTTGGCCTCAGGAAGTATGAGAGACAGAAGTCCCTCTGAGGCCAAGCCGTCCATACAAGTGGGTGGTGAGAACTGCCTCTTTACTTCAGAGGTGCTGTGAGGAAGGCTTCTGGGATGCCAGAAAGGCCTCCATATATGGGTTAATATGCTAACAAGGAAGAGAGGGAAGGCAATTTGAATAACCCAGACAGTCCATGCTGAAGCCTCAACCACCCCACACAAGTTCTGGTTGTCAGGTGTAGGAGGCAGGAGAAAGGAGAGGTGGAAAAGACGACAGGTAGTAAGGAAAACAACAGCCTTCCCTGAGTGAGGAATTCTGACCATGAATCTTGGAAACCTTCGAAGTGCCTGGATTATTTTCACAATGAAATGCCTGTTCATAGGAAAACAAACAGGAAACCAGGGCAAGGTTCTCCCCCAGGGAACCTCCAGACACAAAGGGATCCCTCCTCTCACCTGTCCTCTGTGCCGTTTTCCAGAACATCTGGAGGTGTATGCCTGGGAGGAGGGTGGATCTGAACATGACTCACCTGCAGAGCCTGTTGGCAAGGTCTGTGTGCAGGCAGCAGATGTCAGGCTCATGGAGCTCTTGTCCCCACAGGAGTGCTTGCTCTTGGAGAGAAAGCCTGAAAAGCAGTCCTCCTCCTCAGCCTCCTCTCTTTGGCTCCAAAGAAGCAGTTCCCCCACCCTCCAGACAGCGAGGCTGAGCCAGCCTGCGCTTGCCCTTTTGTAGGACTTCTGGGAGAATGAGCTGGCTGCAAAGTTTAAGGGGTCAGTCAGAAAGTGAGGTTCAAAGTCCTTCCTGAGTAGCCAGACTATCCAGTAGATGCCTCACCATGCTGCGAGGAAGGCCAGGCTACAGGCAGCGCTGAGGTTCTGAAGTTCGACACAGACAGCCAGGAAGCTGCTTGGTCTTTGTGGACAACTCCCGGCTAATCTCCCACCAAACAGCACACAACTGGGTACACTCCATGCACCAAGGAGAGTACACCCTCTTCTCAGGGTCAGAGATGCTGCCCCTCTGCCATTAAAGCTTCCCAAGGTAAGCCAAGGCCTGCAGAAGAAGCCCCAACTGGAGACCTTCAGGGATCGAGGCACTGACATTTGGCTGTTGCAGAACAGCCACTGGTGAAGAGAATGAACTTTGGGATTAGACAGGCAAGGTTCAGATTCTAGCTGCGTGATGTGAAAGCTAGTCACTTAACCTCTCAGCCTGGTTCCTTGTTTGTAGAATTGGGGGAAATACTCTCCCTTCAGAGATAATAGATGCAAATGGCTATTCAGGCACATGACTGGGCTGAACAAGTCGCTCTCATTCATCCATTCAAACACACTAACTATGCTAAGCACTTTCTACGTGGCAGACACTGGGCTAGGTTCTAGGACATAGAGAAGTCAGACAAGTCGACAATTACTTATACTATAGCATATACAAGCACCAAGTGCTGGACAAGTCTATAGAAAAGACCTTTACCTTAGGTCGGAGGTGGAAATCAATGGAAGCTTCCAAGAGGAGGTGATAGCAATGAGTCAGGAAAAGAGAACTGGTGGGAAAAAAAGGGTGCTCTTGGCAGAGGAAGCAGCACGTTCCAAAAACCAGGAGTGTGACAGGACCCATAGGTCGCAAGCCCTGACAGCTCCCTAACAACACAGGAGCCAGCCAGCTGCTTTCTCCGAGAAGCTGAAGGCCATCAGTATGTCTGTGCATATGATTTCTGATATTAACACACATGTAATGCTATTAGGTTCAAATGCTGGTGACTCACAGAGGAAGTGCTGGCTGACAGTGGACATCTGTGGCCTACAGGAATCCAGTGGTGGTGCTGGGGATGCAGTTTCAAATTTAACACATTTTACTCACTTGAGGACTGTTTCTGTTCAGGCCTGCGGCCTTCAGAACCATGCTAATTTGCACACAGCAGAGTCGCTCAGGTTTTTTTACCCAGAGCAGGTGGTAATAAATAGGTGAGGATGAAATTTCTAACTGGATAAAGGTAGTTTGACTACAGGAGAAAATGAAAATAAAAACTCTTGTAACTACCCAGCTTAATGTGATGTCAGGTGATGCACCCAGGGGAGCACCCCAGCCAGTCATTCAGGATAACAGACAAGCTAATGTTTCCATGACTCATCTTTGCAACAGCAGGGTCAAGCTAGAGGTTAAGAGATGCATTCTAATTTAATAAACCATCTGTAGGAAATGCAAGTTTTAGTTTAGCATCTTTGGCTTCCCTATATAAATACTTCTACATTAAGGTCCAGCACATCTCTAATTAAAATCTAAATTGCATTCCAGACTTCCACATCCAAAGAATGTCACTGAGTTCAGCAAAGACCTACTCTCCGGATTGTGAGTTAATATCAGAAAGTTCTTTAACTCTTACCTCCCCAGTGCACAATTTTCCACTTTCACCTGCGTGCCAGTAAACTTGCTATGGATACAACTAGGTCTCATTTCTCCTCCCAGCAGATATAACTGACACTTCATAAAAGTAGTCAGAAGCTCTTCAAATGATTCATCCCACCAGCAGCATAACAATAGCTTAGAAATGCACTGAATTTTCTTGCAGCTCTTACATGTCAGAGAATGGGAGGAAAAAGTATACCACATAGCCAATTAAGTCCACATACAGAAAACTCCAGGCCTCTACTCTACACCTCAGTGGTTTTCAATCCTAGATGCACACTAAAACCACCTGGGAAAGATTAAAGTACACTAAGGAGGTGCAATAACTAAAAGCAAAGAATTATCCAGAATTATTCACACATTGCAACTGATGCGGTAATCTGTGGATTAGTGAGTAGTATTGTATCATTGTGAATGTCCTTGATATGATAACTGCACTACAGTTATGTAAGATGTTAACATTGGGGAAAGCTGGGGGAAGACATACAGGGCTGCTTTGTTTTGTATACTTTATTCTGCATCTTTTTTGGAAGTCTGAAATTATTTCAAAATGAAATTATTTTTAATAAGAAAACCAAAAAATAAAATCACCCAGGAAGCCTTTTAAAAAATAACAATGCTAGATTCTACCTTAGACCAATTAAATCAACTCTCTAAAGAGAAAGCCTAAGATTCAGTATTTTTAAAGTCTCTCTGGTGTTTGTAAGGTGCAACTAGGAGGGAGGACTGCTGAAGTTTGGACAGGTAAACCAATTCTTTTCATTTTACATAATGATTGTATTTAACTCTATTTATTTATTTATTTATTTATTTATTTATTTATTTATGATGGGACCAGAGAGAGAGAGAAAGTGAGAGAAAGCAAGCCATAAGGTCCAGAACTTGACCACAGTTGGCCACGTGGAAATCCAGTGTCCTAAACCCCCACACCACCTGCAGGCCCAGGTGAACCAATTCTAATTTTCCCAATGTTATCACATTCTGCTGTATGACTTCAGGTGGGGTCACTCACGTTCACTCTGCCTCAGTGTCCTTATCTGTAAAATGGAGATCCTTGGCTGTAGCTGAGGACATTGATATTGTGACGGTAAAGAGAGAATGTGGATCTCACAAAGTTCTAAGAACTACAGAAACATGAACTGTTGGCTAGTCATTTCCTCTAAAGAGAAGCTTCAACACTTAAGAACCCAGGCAACTTTTAGAACACAATGACGTGCTGGTAGATTAATGAGGGTAGCCTAGTGGTCCAAAGTGGGTACTCCATTAGAACCAGGCTTCCTTTCCTTCAGCCATTTCAACCCAACCTTGCCCTCATCTCTATAGTGACAGTGGCATTGGTCTCTGAACTACATATTATCAGAGCTCATGGCTTCAGTCTTTTTCTACCTTGACTTATCCGTCCATACAAGTGGGTGGTGAGAACTGCCTCTTTACTTCAGAGGTGCTGTGAGGAAGGCTTCTGGGATGCCAGAAAGGCCTCCATATATGGGTTAATATGCTAACAAGGAAGAGAGGGAAGGCAATTTGAATAACCCAGACAGTCCATGCTGAAGCCTCAACCACCCCACACAAGTTCTGGTTGTCAGGTGTAGGAGGCAGGAGAAAGGAGAGGTGGAAAAGACGACAGGTAGTAAGGAAAACAACAGCCTTCCCTGAGTGAGGAATTCTGACCATGAATCTTGGAAACCTTCGAAGTGCCTGGATTATTTTCACAATGAAATGCCTGTTCATAGGAAAACAAACAGGAAACCAGGGCAAGGTTCTCCCCCAGGGAACCTCCAGACACAAAGGGATCCCTCCTCTCACCTGTCCTCTGTGCCGTTTTCCAGAACATCTGGAGGTGTATGCCTGGGAGGAGGGTGGATCTGAACATGACTCACCTGCAGAGCCTGTTGGCAAGGTCTGTGTGCAGGCAGCAGATGTCAGGCTCATGGAGCTCTTGTCCCCACAGGAGTGCTTGCTCTTGGAGAGAAAGCCTGAAAAGCAGTCCTCCTCCTCAGCCTCCTCTCTTTGGCTCCAAAGAAGCAGTTCCCCCACCCTCCAGACAGCGAGGCTGAGCCAGCCTGCGCTTGCCCTTTTGTAGGACTTCTGGGAGAATGAGCTGGCTGCAAAGTTTAAGGGGTCAGTCAGAAAGTGAGGTTCAAAGTCCTTCCTGAGTAGCCAGACTATCCAGTAGATGCCTCACCATGCTGCGAGGAAGGCCAGGCTACAGGCAGCGCTGAGGTTCTGAAGTTCGACACAGACAGCCAGGAAGCTGCTTGGTCTTTGTGGACAACTCCCGGCTAATCTCCCACCAAACAGCACACAACTGGGTACACTCCATGCACCAAGGAGAGTACACCCTCTTCTCAGGGTCAGAGATGCTGCCCCTCTGCCATTAAAGCTTCCCAAGGTAAGCCAAGGCCTGCAGAAGAAGCCCCAACTGGAGACCTTCAGGGATCGAGGCACTGACATTTGGCTGTTGCAGAACAGCCACTGGTGAAGAGAATGAACTTTGGGATTAGACAGGCAAGGTTCAGATTCTAGCTGCGTGATGTGAAAGCTAGTCACTTAACCTCTCAGCCTGGTTCCTTGTTTGTAGAATTGGGGGAAATACTCTCCCTTCAGAGATAATAGATGCAAATGGCTATTCAGGCACATGACTGGGCTGAACAAGTCGCTCTCATTCATCCATTCAAACACACTAACTATGCTAAGCACTTTCTACGTGGCAGACACTGGGCTAGGTTCTAGGACATAGAGAAGTCAGACAAGTCGACAATTACTTATACTATAGCATATACAAGCACCAAGTGCTGGACAAGTCTATAGAAAAGACCTTTACCTTAGGTCGGAGGTGGAAATCAATGGAAGCTTCCAAGAGGAGGTGATAGCAATGAGTCAGGAAAAGAGAACTGGTGGGAAAAAAAGGGTGCTCTTGGCAGAGGAAGCAGCACGTTCCAAAAACCAGGAGTGTGACAGGACCCATAGGTCGCAAGCCCTGACAGCTCCCTAACAACACAGGAGCCAGCCAGCTGCTTTCTCCGAGAAGCTGAAGGCCATCAGTATGTCTGTGCATATGATTTCTGATATTAACACACATGTAATGCTATTAGGTTCAAATGCTGGTGACTCACAGAGGAAGTGCTGGCTGACAGTGGACATCTGTGGCCTACAGGAATCCAGTGGTGGTGCTGGGGATGCAGTTTCAAATTTAACACATTTTACTCACTTGAGGACTGTTTCTGTTCAGGCCTGCGGCCTTCAGAACCATGCTAATTTGCACACAGCAGAGTCGCTCAGGTTTTTTTACCCAGAGCAGGTGGTAATAAATAGGTGAGGATGAAATTTCTAACTGGATAAAGGTAGTTTGACTACAGGAGAAAATGAAAATAAAAACTCTTGTAACTACCCAGCTTAATGTGATGTCAGGTGATGCACCCAGGGGAGCACCCCAGCCAGTCATTCAGGATAACAGACAAGCTAATGTTTCCATGACTCATCTTTGCAACAGCAGGGTCAAGCTAGAGGTTAAGAGATGCATTCTAATTTAATAAACCATCTGTAGGAAATGCAAGTTTTAGTTTAGCATCTTTGGCTTCCCTATATAAATACTTCTACATTAAGGTCCAGCACATCTCTAATTAAAATCTAAATTGCATTCCAGACTTCCACATCCAAAGAATGTCACTGAGTTCAGCAAAGACCTACTCTCCGGATTGTGAGTTAATATCAGAAAGTTCTTTAACTCTTACCTCCCCAGTGCACAATTTTCCACTTTCACCTGCGTGCCAGTAAACTTGCTATGGATACAACTAGGTCTCATTTCTCCTCCCAGCAGATATAACTGACACTTCATAAAAGTAGTCAGAAGCTCTTCAAATGATTCATCCCACCAGCAGCATAACAATAGCTTAGAAATGCACTGAATTTTCTTGCAGCTCTTACATGTCAGAGAATGGGAGGAAAAAGTATACCACATAGCCAATTAAGTCCACATACAGAAAACTCCAGGCCTCTACTCTACACCTCAGTGGTTTTCAATCCTAGATGCACACTAAAACCACCTGGGAAAGATTAAAGTACACTAAGGAGGTGCAATAACTAAAAGCAAAGAATTATCCAGAATTATTCACACATTGCAACTGATGCGGTAATCTGTGGATTAGTGAGTAGTATTGTATCATTGTGAATGTCCTTGATATGATAACTGCACTACAGTTATGTAAGATGTTAACATTGGGGAAAGCTGGGGGAAGACATACAGGGCTGCTTTGTTTTGTATACTTTATTCTGCATCTTTTTTGGAAGTCTGAAATTATTTCAAAATGAAATTATTTTTAATAAGAAAACCAAAAAATAAAATCACCCAGGAAGCCTTTTAAAAAATAACAATGCTAGATTCTACCTTAGACCAATTAAATCAACTCTCTAAAGAGAAAGCCTAAGATTCAGTATTTTTAAAGTCTCTCTGGTGTTTGTAAGGTGCAACTAGGAGGGAGGACTGCTGAAGTTTGGACAGGTAAACCAATTCTTTTCATTTTACATAATGATTGTATTTAACTCTATTTATTTATTTATTTATTTATTTATTTATTTATTTATGATGGGACCAGAGAGAGAGAGAAAGTGAGAGAAAGCAAGCCATAAGGTCCAGAACTTGACCACAGTTGGCCACGTGGAAATCCAGTGTCCTAAACCCCCACACCACCTGCAGGCCCAGGTGAACCAATTCTAATTTTCCCAATGTTATCACATTCTGCTGTATGACTTCAGGTGGGGTCACTCACGTTCACTCTGCCTCAGTGTCCTTATCTGTAAAATGGAGATCCTTGGCTGTAGCTGAGGACATTGATATTGTGACGGTAAAGAGAGAATGTGGATCTCACAAAGTTCTAAGAACTACAGAAACATGAACTGTTGGCTAGTCATTTCCTCTAAAGAGAAGCTTCAACACTTAAGAACCCAGGCAACTTTTAGAACACAATGACGTGCTGGTAGATTAATGAGGGTAGCCTAGTGGTCCAAAGTGGGTACTCCATTAGAACCAGGCTTCCTTTCCTTCAGCCATTTCAACCCAACCTTGCCCTCATCTCTATAGTGACAGTGGCATTGGTCTCTGAACTACATATTATCAGAGCTCATGGCTTCAGTCTTTTTCTACCTTGACTTATCACCTAAAAGATGGTCACCTCTACTTATTAAAAAGAACTAATTTCAACAGAAGTTCTTGTCTCCCTCATCTGTAATAGTGGTTCTCAAACTGTAGTATGCATTAGAATCAGCTGAAGGGCTTGGAAAAATACACATTGCACAGGAATGTTCACAGCAGCAACATTCCTTATAGTTAAAAGGTAAAAACAGGGCCACCCAGTAGCATGGTGGTTAAGGTGGCTGGATCTCACATGGCCAACTTCACGGTTCAAGTTCCAGACCTAGCGACTTGAAAAACACCCTAGATGCATGTATATGCATGTCTAAAAACTTGAGAGGACAATGAAAGAGAAGGGACTATGGCATGGCCATCCCTCCTGAGGGGTGATTTATCACTTTCCCTTTCTTTCTCTGTCTCTCCCCACTAAGTGCATGCATACTATAACAAACTGGAAAAATAAATAATAAAAAGGTAGAAAAACCCAAATACGTAGCAGCTCACAAATGAATAAACGAAGTGTGATATACCCAAATAATAAAGCACTATTTGGTCATAAAAAGAAATGAAGTACTGATACATGCAACATAGATGAGCCTTAAAAACATGCTGCATGAAAGAAATCAGACAGAAAGGACCCACAATGTAAATTTCCACTTGCATGACATGTCCAGAATAGGCAAATCTATAGACAGAAAGTACAATAAGTTAGTGGCTGCCTAGGGCTAGAGGACACAGGTGAGGAAAATGTCTTAGTATTGTGTTGAGAAGTCTTCAAAATGTTCATGGAAAATTAAAAAAAATGTGCATGGACTTCACAAATTTTTGCACCAAAATAAATTCATATTTTGATTCCATTTTTCCATAATTTTTTCAAGTATTCTCATATACTTTATTTTTTTTGGAGAGGTTTTTGCTATAGGGTGCATGCGCTTGCCAGAAGACAGAGAGAGACAGAAAGTGAGAAATCATCCCCCAGGGGGGATGGGCACGCTGCAATCCCTTCCCCTCTTGGGCTCTTGGCACACACACATGCGCCTGGCATGAGTTTAAGCCACTGGGTCCAGAACTCAATCCGCAGTCAACTACATGGGAGTCCAGCGGCATAGCCATTATGCCAACTGCTGGTCTCAGTATTCTCATATACTTTAAACGAGTAATTTCTATGGTATATAAATTAAAACTCAATCAAATTTTGGTCGAAAGTGTATATACTTTTCAAAAAAAAAGCACAGGCCAGATGGTTGTGCAGTGGTAAAACATGATGTTCTGCAAGTTGACTTGCATGGGAGTTTCAGGTTCAAGCCTGGAGACTTCCTTGAGCATGTCAGGCACATGTTTGCCTGCCATGATCCAGGGCTGGCTGAAGCTAGGGGTGGACTGCAGTGTCAAGACTATTGGAGTGCTGTCTCTTTCTTGTCCTGTCTCTCTTACCCGGGAGAAATAAACAAACTTAAAAATCAGGCTAGCCTAGTAGTATAGTGATTAAGCTCTGTGAATAGGGAGTCAGATCTCATATGACTGACCAAGATTTGAGTTCCAGCCCTGGGGGCTTGAAAAACACGTTTGCGTGTGTGCCCCAAACTCTGGTGGGATGGAGAAATGGACCAAGGGGCACTGCAGTGTAATCATATCCCGTTGGGGGAGGAGTGCGTTCTCTGGTGAGTACAAGTCCCCTCTGGCAAAATAAAATAAAATCCATTGGAAGAGAGGAGAATTAGGGGGAGAAAACAAACATATGTATATTTCTGGGCCCTAATCTGGGACTTCCTCATTCAGTAGATCTACATGAGAATTTGCCTTTCTGACTAGTTTCCAGGTTATGCTCATGCTGTAGGTTTAGGGACCACACTGTGAGAACTACTGATCTACCACATTCTTGGTATGACTGCCTAATTAAATTGAGGAGGGCTCTGTTTATGCCCTTGGAGATGTGTCTTTTTGTTGTTTTCATTTTCTTTTACT
>NW_006159803.1:3575869-3580761 GCF_000334495.1 Tupaia belangeri chinensis | reverse complement strand
GGTGCTGGTCACACTCAGCAGAAAGCCGCAAAGCCTCTTGATTTATCTGTTGTGAAGGGCTGCAGACACCCAATGTAAGATGCAACCCAGAACATTGGTCGGCATCGGCAAGTGACTTTTTCAGGGAGTTGATCATAATAACTCAAGGCATATGATTGACTTAGATACAATAAATGGACCTAAGATTCCTTACCAAACCTGAGTGTTCCTTTTAGACTGTGAACTGGAGTTAACTTATTCTCCAACTCAATGTGCCTCACTGGTATCTTCTATACACCTGTTATCCCATAATTTCCCTTCTGCAACTGTTTTTTTCCTAGGTTTTTGCCAAGCATCTCAGTTGGGGAGTGGCTGGTAGCTGGCTGAGCCTCTCTATGTGGACTCTCATGATTCGGTAGGAAGAGTCTAGAAAGATCTCTTGAGTGGTCTTGGCTTTATTAATGATAACTTTTTCTTGATAATTCATGATTCAGACACCTATTGGCTCATTTAATCCTCAAAAGAGCTATGGGAGAGGGACATCATTATTATATCTTACAGTAGACTAATATGAGGCTCAAGTGTCATGTCTAAGTTCAACAGCTAAGTAAGTTGCAGGGACCTGGAAGAGCTGGAGTTTCATTTCAGATCTGTCCCATTCCAAAAGAGTCTCATAATACTGCCAATATATTGGTGGTCAGTGAACTAGGTGACATCAATTTGATTTCCAAGGCATAAGAGTGTTCTCAGAACAAAGAGGCAAATATATCTTGGGCATTCTCATTATTCTCAGGCACAGGAATCAATATTTCCCCCAGGACTAGGTCTATGCTGCTCAGTGGATATGTAAGACCCATCTCAGTGGGGTCTCTGCCACTTCCTATACTCACCCAAGACCTCTACCTTCTAAACTTAACTTTTTCTCCCAGTATAAGTTCTGGACCTAGCTGAGTATGAGGCAATGGGCTGTCATAGGGAAAGTTTACTGTAAGTGACTAAAAGTCTCAGTTCTGGCTATATTCCTTTAAAAATAAAAATCTTATTAACCCAATGGACATACAATTGATAGGATGTATCCGTTCATACACCAAATGTTGATGGTCTCCTGTGTGCCATTTACTATTGTAGGAGTTGAGATATAGTGAACAAAGAAGACACTCTTACCTCGAGGAGTTTACTTTGTGTTGCAGGGATGGGAGAGGAGGGGTGCATGGAAATGAACAGATGCTGGGAAATACGATGAAAAGCAGTTCTGTGTGATTGCGAAGGTACTATTTTCTTTCTCATGGTCAGAGAAAGCTTCTTACAACACCTGAGCCATTGTAGCTACCCAAGAGTTGCAGCAATTAAGTCCTGTGCATTGAGAGCTAGATCTCATACGGCCCACCATCATTCAAATCCCAGATCCGGTGAGTTGAGAAGACATGCTGGATTAGAGTGCATGCCTGCCCAAAATTCTGATGAAACGGGGAAACAGAGGTAAAAAGATGTGGCATAGGCATGTCCCATTGAAACGTGCTTTCTCTTTCTCTCTGTAGGGAGTACATGTGCCCTCCAGCAACTGACCAAAAAAAAAAAAAAAAAAAGACATTAAAAAATAAAAGTCTTGTAAGTCATAAGGAAGGCACTAAAATTAATTTGAAATGAGACAGGAAACCATCAGAGTTTTTAGCAGAGAGGTTATATAACCCATCTACAATTGATTGATTATTGATTGATTGATTGCCATAGAGGAAGAAAACACTCAATGGGGCATGGTCACACTAAAATACTTTTTCCTCTCTTCCCCACCCTGTCAGGATTTGGGGCACATCCACATATTCAACTAGTGTGTTTCTCAAGCTGTTGGCACTGGGATTCAAACTGTGATCAATCATGTGGGATCTAGCTCCTTTAACTACTATGCTACAGGGCCAGCCCAGTTTACAACTTAAAAGCATTATTTTAGCTGATGCGTGAATAAAAGAGTGGAAGCAAGGAGACCAGTTAAGAGGTCTTAACTCCTGAAACACCAAGTAGCCCAGGAATGACGGTTTGGAAAAGAATGAAAACAGTGGAAATGATAAGAAGTTAGCTTTGGATATATTTTAAAAGAAGAGCTGACTGTATTTGCTAATTGACTGGATGTGAAATAAACCACAACAATGGAGACAATACTTACTGAGATGGCAAAGAAAAAGAGGTGAAGATTTGGGAGGAAAATGAAAAGTTCACCTTGGGACTTATTAAGTATGAGATGATTATTAGAAATCCAGGTAGATGGGACCAGCAGTTAGCGTAATGGCTATGTTGCTGGACTCCAATGTAGTTGATCGTGGTTCGAGTCCTGACCTGGTGGCTTAAATTCACATGGGGCATGTGTGCATGCATGCCCAAGATCCCCAGAGGAGAATAGAGGAGAGGGGGCCGCGGCGTGGCCATGACCCCTGTGGGGTGATTTCTTGCTTTCAATCTCTCTTTCTGGCAAGCGCACACGCCCTGTTGCAAAAAAAAATTTATTAAAAAAAAAAAAAGAAAAAGAAAAGAAGTTCAGGTGGAGATGTTAAATACAGTTAGATACGATTCTAGAATGTAGAGAAGTTGGGTTAGAGACCTAAATTTGAGAATTCAGTGTACAGATGTTATTTGATGCCACAAGATTAGATGAGATCACTAAGAGAGGAATGTAGATAAAAAAGTCCAAGGGTTAGCTCTAATGTTTACAAGTCAAGAACATCAGGAACAACCAGAAAAGGAGACTGAAAAGTTATAGGTAGTGAGAGGAGGGTTGTGGGGAGAGGGAGGCCCAAGGGTTAGCTCTAATGTTTACAAGTCAAGGAAATGAGGAACAACCAGAAAAGGAGACTGAAAAGTTGTAGTTAGTGAGAAGAGGGTTGTGGGGAGTATCTGATAAACCAAGCATAAAGGTAGTTTCTTAAGAAAGCAGAAGAGTCAAACATCATTGCTAGGCTGATCAGAATGAGCTACATGCTGGATATTAGTAACATGGATGTTAGTGATAATTTGACAAGAGCTGTTTCAGTGAACAGGAACAAAAATCTGATTAGTGTGGTTTAAAAGAAATAAGAAAGCTACCAGCATCCACCTTCCCATTGCAACCTAACAATGTGATACACTAAAGAGCTGGGATTACTCCTTCTATTAGAGAAAATACCAGATTACATCACAGGTACCCTTCCATGGAGGAACACACTGATAGACTTTCCCCATTCCATTGAAGATTATCCGTCACACTGAAAAAGAGCCGGTAACTGCCTGGTCATGCATCTCACTTTAGCAAGAGTCCCATCACAATGACGGGAGGGAAGTAGCACCAAGATCATTTGTGAAAACACGAGCTGAACAGCATGTTTAATGGCAAACAGGGATGCATTGGTTGGCCGCTGTAGCTCTAGTACTTAAAACAGAGCCTCATACACGGTGGTGTTTACAGGATGAAGTCCATGAGGACTTCTCCCAACAAAAAAAATAAAAAGACTGCATCTATTTACGTCCTACTGTGGTAGGTAGGTAGTTAGCTATGAGCGGGCAGCCTTAAGAGCAAAAGGCTCACCTAGCCCCAGCACCAGGAGGGCGAGGCAATTTGCTATTTTCCTTCCTTGGGGCCTGAGGGAAGCATACAGGGATGATTCTTAGATTTTTCTTTTATCAAAAAGACCCAACCAGCATTTTGGTCAACACCCTAATCCCCAAGTAAGCGGTTTTTGGTCAACGCCCTAATTCCCACTAGGACGATGAATTAATTAGGCAGTCTATTAAACAACCTGGCTCACATTGGGCATGATCAATAAGGTAATCAAATTCCTCATTCCTTACCTGTGAGAGAAGTGTGCAAGCACAGGAGAAAAACACACAAATTCAAATTCAAACGAAGGACACAGGTAGTATGACAGACCTCCCACCAATAAATATTCATGATGACCTCTAGTAATAAAATTTAACCAGTATCAAACGCAGTTGCCACCTGGCAATCTGCCCGCCCAAGAGCCTCTTTGGGTGTACTTCCTTTCTTTCCTATTAAACCTTCTCTTCTACCTACTTCATTTGCGGTTGCGGTTTCATTTTGCGCCTAGGGACAGATCTCTAATTCTAGTGATCTGGACCCAAAGAACCAAGGACATCACAACGCATCCCAACATTCTCCCATCTGTTAACACTACATCTCTGTGTTTCTCCTGTTCTCTCTTGTATACCCTTCACCACCTTGCTCTCTTTCCTGGGAGACCATGGGTTATTTCTATAGGCATCTTAGTCCCTGGCTTTTGGGTAGGGGGCAGGTGGCCAAAGGGGCCACTGATAGAGGAGTCAAGGCCTAGGGATTCAACTCTCAGCTACTTCTCTGCAGCCACCTCAAGCTGGAAGCATGTCTCAGTTGAAGGTTACAAAGTCTCTGTCTGAACTCTTCCAGTCTCCTTCATTGTTCTGATAACTAACCACTATCCCCCACCCAACTCTTCTGGGCAAAGTGTGCTAACACTTCTATTCCTTGCCTAAGGGTAGACAATCCTTTGTGGTTTCCTAATACCCTGCCCTCCCATATGTAAATAATCCTCTTATTAAACCTCCTTAGAATTATCCTAATTTGAGTGTAACATCTGTTACCTACTGGAACTCTGATAGAGGCCCTATCTGTGAGTAATGATTTTAATAATTCTGAATTCCATTAGAGCTTCCATACTCAAATGGGCTGGGGCCAGCAGCATCACCATACCCTGGAAGTTGTTAGAAAGGCACAACCTCAGACTCTACCCCAGGCCTACTCAATCAGAATTTACACTTTCAAAAGAAGGATCCCTCTGTGATCAGGATCCCCAGTGATTGCTCTGCATAATAAAAATCCACAAAGCACTGCATTAGAGTATCCTGAGTTTTACAGAAGCTCTTTAATACAAAAGCCAAAAACAAACCAAAAA
>NW_006159803.1:3560062-3573281 GCF_000334495.1 Tupaia belangeri chinensis | reverse complement strand
AAAAAAAAAAACCCTCAAAGACTTATTTAGATTAGCTCAGGCAATGATGAGGTCTTACACCTCAAGCATGAAGGGAAAAGACTCATGGAAATCTAAGAGGATGATTCATGAGAAGGCTATGCCTGGTGGTAGCAAGAACTTAAGAGGGTCAGTTTGCTTCTCAGAGACATCAACAAGAATCTGCATTGTCTGGTCTTCCCGTGGGCCCCAACCACAGCCCACTACTCTGCTTACACTGATTCAAGTGGATTCCTTTCCACTTCTTTATTTTTGTACCCAAGGTCATTTCACCTACAGCTTTGCCTAGTTCCTAATTTGAGCTCTTTTTTGCCCATCTTTCTGTATCCTGGTCTGTCTCATCACCTTTCCAATTGGCTCACTAGCTACATTCCAATTTCTGAGAATATGAACACTATTTGCCCAAATGGTACCTGTTCGGGAAGAGCTTTTAGCACCAGCCTCCCTCACGGGCTAATGGGTTAGCTGCCAATTCCTGATTCAGCAGGCACTCAGCAGGCAACAGGGTATAAAACAAGCCTGGCTGGGACAATGTGACCAACAAAGGTTGTGGTAAAAAATTACATTACGATTACATGTCAAGTTAAAATGGTCTTAAAAAGATATGAAACAGGTTCTTTTCCACTTTACCTTTACCACGGCTTCCCACCCACTCCTCCTCTACTTACTTTCAAGGAACATCTGCATCCTCTGGCAGTCTCTGACAGTCATAGGGATGATTCTCCATGTTTGGGAGTATTTAAAATGTTGTGTAACAAAATTAATTACATTTAATTAAACTTATCCTTTTTTTTATAGCCTCAAACAAATCTGAAGTGCCATGTTAAGCTTATGAGATGGCAGTCCTCCAAAGGTTCTGCGGCAGGGCGTGTGTATCAGAGACTTATGTAATTTTAGGGATCCTTTTTTATGAGGGTGAGTCTGATAAATGGCCTCTTGGCCTCAGTGAAGTATCAAGCAAGAATTAATCCCTAGGTCGAAGGCCAAGCAACTACCTATGCCTTCCCTCCTTCCTACATCCCAGCACTAGGCTCCCTCAGTCAACTTTAGTTTTCTGCCTGCTCCTTCTGTGGTGTGCTAAAATCGTAAACTTTCTCCCCAAATACAGCAGCAGGGAGGGAACTGTGTGTACTTCCCAGAAATACCTGGCACATGGTAGTTGCTCATTAGGGTTCTTCCTCCAAATCTATACTCTGTTCTCCTTAGTGTATTTGGTTTTATTCTCCCCAGTCTCTCAGAGGCACCCCCATTTGGCTGGAGGAAGAAAAAAAAAAGTCAAAGTCTGGCCCAGATCCATATCTCCCTCTTTACTCTCCATGGGTAAGGACTTTTTCTCATCTTCTGTATATCATTCGCAGCGAAGGTGCATAACTCTTCCCTTCCTGGGCTGATCTCTGTGCATTCTCTGTGTAGAGATGCACTACAATGGCTGGTCAGATAAGGGTCCCACGCCCCGATATCAGAGATGAAATACAAAAACATGGCAAAACCTCGAGTAGTCAAAACAGTAGTTTAGTAGTCCCCTTAAATATGTATTTGTTACCCAAGTTTTCTACTAGCAATATTCTAAAAGTGTAACTAGTTTTTAAAAATCAGCAAACTTAAATCTCCTACATGTACATTAGTCAGAATTCATTTGGGTTCAGGGACAAAACACAACTCAAAAGAGTTTATGAACCAAAGGGCTTGCAATATATTTAATTCAATGTTTACAAATAAGGAATTAAAGCTGTTGTTCTCTATTTGGGTAAGAAAAAATGCTCTAACACTGCAGAGTAAATTCAATGATACACCTTCAGTTTACATACTCTTATATTTTCATATCTTTTAAAAATATTCAGTGCCAAGGCCAGCAGGTGGCATGGTGGTTAGGGTGTTGGACTCCTACATGGCATATCATGGTTTGAGTCCTGGACCTGGAGACTTGCTTTCTTGCTTCCTCTCTCTGTCTCACTCTGGCCAAATTGAAAATAACAACAATGATAAATAAAGGAAATAATTCTTTTAAAATATATATGTGTGTGTGTGTTTATATATATACAAACAATGCCAACAGACCTGGTATCAGAAACTCTAATTGCAAAATCTTCCTAGGTTGTTATACTTAAATTGCTTTCCCATCTATTTTCCCTTTTCTTCCTAATTACAGCTGTTTCATTTAGTTTTCATTTCCATCACTCTCTATTCTTCCTATCACAGGTGATGGAGCAATGTGCTATAATAGACCTTTGTCGACAGAAATAACCAAGCTCTACAGAAATCATTAATGTGGTTTATTTCAAGCATGAACGTGAGTGACCAAAGTCAAGAAACACAAAAGTTTTTCAGGGTGCTCAGATGCAGTGGTTCTTTTATTCAGTTTTTGAGAGCAGGAGAATTGCAAATCAGTATAAAGAGTCTTTGCATTGACCTGGCTCACAAAGGTGGAAACTGGAGCTTATATGTTATAGATGAGTTTAGAAATTCTTAGGTTAGTAATTGGTTAAAAGCATAAGTTGTCTCTGAAAGACTCAGAGTCAGTAAGAAAAAATCTTGAGTTTAACAGAGATAAGAAGTTTTTATTACGTATCTCATAATGCTATGCAAGGGACAGGTTATAGGAAGCATACCACAATTATTGGACCAAATCAGCCCGCTATAAGATTGTTTATAGACGAGACTCTCTAGGCCTCTTGGACAGAATTTTAGAATAAGAAGAGTAGTCAGAAATCCATCCTTACAATTAAAAACTGTCTTAGGGACCTGACCCCAAAGCTTAGTGGTTAAGAAAATCAGATCCCACATGGCCAACCACGGTTCAAATCCAGGCCCCAACAGCTTGAAAAACATACTGGTACATGTATGTTCGTGCCCCAAATCCCAACAGGATGGAGAAATGGAGGGGGGATGGTGGTGTGACATGTCTCGCTGGGAGGAGCTTTCATTCTGTAACCCTCTCCCCTACCTTCAAGAAAATATTTGTCTTCTGGCAGTTAAAAAATAAATAAATAAAATTGGCTTTGTCTATTGAAGTCTACTTATTAATTTTCTAAACGAATTACAGGGCAGGTACTGTATTTGGCTCTGGGCATACATAGAATGGATGGAACATGGTTCTTTTGATCTCAAGAAACTGGTCAACAGGCTTCTAAACAAGTATCTGTAACAAAGAAGGAAAGGAACAGCTGGGGAGAAACAGGATCAGATCTATGTGCTATGAAGAGAATTCTGACCACTGCAGGAATTATGGGTTAGAAGAATGTGAAACTAGAAGCACAGTGATGAGTTTGAAGGTCCTGCAGGAGTTTGGATGATGAGAGTCTGAACCCTCTGACTGAAGGCAGAAGCTGTAAGACTAGAGACTAAACCATAGCTAAGACTGTCATTACAGAAGAGGAATCAACAGAACCAGTAAAAAGTGGGAAGAGAGAGAAACTGAGGACAATAGTGGTGCCACTCACAAGGGCACTACATATAAACTGAGAAGAGACCCAGTAGGTACATGCTGCTAAGATGCTGGGCTCCACAGGCTGGGGCCACCTGGAAGGTCTGGGTTCAATTCTCTGGGTCAACCCAAAGATGACATGCGGTGGTCTGCACTTACAATCTGAGACACAGGAGGCCGAGGCAGAAGGATCTTGTGCTCAACACTGGCCTGGACAACATGGTGAGACCCTATCTGAAAGGGCTGGGCATGGTGGCACGCTCCTGAGGTTCCAGTTACTCAGGAGTGGAAGCTAAAAACATATATCACGACATAGTGAGACCACCTTTTTGAGAGAGGAAATAAAAAGGAGGAAAAACTTTTCAGAGACCAAAAAGGACTTGGAATATCCAGGTGTAATACCATCAGTCTCCTTCCATGGATTCAGGATTGATTCGTACTTCCTACCAAAACTTACTTTTGTTTGTGCATAAATAGGGAAGTAAGAAAGGGACAGGATAGCAAGAATGTGGCAAATGTATGATAAAATCAATTGTTTCACGCAGAGGCCAAAATTTCCTCACCATAATCTTTCCCTGTGAAAAACTGGACAGTTATTTATAACCAAAAAGAGTAAATAAAAAATAAATAAAAAAGAGTCTCTATCTTGTTTCCCTTTTTTCTTATCAGGAGGTAGGTCTGGGTAGAGATCAGTGGTACCTGCCAACCCAAGCACTTGCAAGAGACCCATGGGCCACGATGTAAGGCTCAGAAGAGAACAGATTTCAGCCACAAAGTATTTCAATTCAGGACTTCTACATATTTTAATAAATAATCACTAGCCAATCCGTAAGGGCAAGTTAAATGATCTTATCTTTCAGAAGGTTAACGTGAACATTTCACCGTTTTAGGAATTGGCCAAGCATTTTAATCTGAAGAATCTTCCCTTGAGAGTTCTCTTAAATTACTGGACACAATGAAAATATTAATTCTTTATTTTATAGGAAATATGTTTATTATTCGTTTCAATTCAAAAATACTCGTTCCTTACCAGGGCTGGTCCATTGCTTTTGGTCTCTTTAGAGATATTAAATACATTAAAATTATGAACAATTTTGTTTAATGGTAACATAGAAACTTCTGTGTAATAAGCAAGACAGGAATTCTAACGATGAAAACAAAAGCTCCAGAACTTGCCAGTAAAACAAAGAAAGCATTTCCGATGACCAGTGTAGAAGCCCAAGGATAAAACCTAACAGAGCACATGCCAGAAAATGGGATCAGGAAATTGTAAATCTCCCTTCACTCTGAGTATGCTCTGTGATGGTGCAAAACAAGTCCTGTGACAGAGGCTTAGAGATCTGGCTGTTTCTGTCCAGAGAAGGTGTCCTTGGGGTATGGAACTCAAGGTACCTAAGTGCCCCAAAGTCAATTGGCTTTCATCTTCTTTCTTTCACACACAGTCAAAACCAGAGGTTTTAAGGAGAAGGTAGATGTAGGAGGTATTTAGCTTTGACTTTTAAGCAGATGTAACACCAGCTCTTCATCCTCTGCTAAGGACAGGCCTGTATCCAAAGGCTCTAGGCTTTCCCACTTGGCCTTCTTTCTATTACGACTTGCTGGTCCCACGTCTTCCACTTCGCTGTTATTTCTTTTCCTCATTCCCTGCTTCTTCTTGGTATCACTGGTGGGAACAAATCCAATGATTTACTTTAAAATAAATAATTCAACTCATTATTATGAAATGAAACATTTAAGATATTACAAAACCACCAGTAATAGACAGTCGGTAAAGTGTTATCATTCGGGAAGGAAAGAAATCACAACACTGGTGTCCTAAGTCTGTGTTCTAAGTAAGCATTTTCCCATCACTGGATGGGGAGAAAAGCCTATTATGTGCCAGGCATGCCACAGGGTACTTTGTACCCTCTGTGTCGCCCAATCTTCACACTAATTCCAGAAAGTTATGGATACATTACCCATGATTCAAGGACACTGAGAGGCTCCAGTCTGATTGTCCTGTCACATTAAACCACCTCTTAGATAGCAGTCTATGGGCTAATATTGGGATACCCCACACTGATTCTAGTATCCACTGCATTAAGGCGTGATACAGTGATCACAAGGAAAATGAAACATGAAATGTTAAACTATAGACTACTTAAGACATCAAACAAATTTCTCCCATTTAAAATACTGTATTCAGGAAGCCAGCAGGTGGCATAGTGGTTAAGGTGTTGGACACCCACATGGCAGACTGCAGGTTGAATCCCAGACCTGCCAGCTTGCTTTTTCACTGTCTTTCTTAGTCTCTCTGGTGAGCACATGTGTCCTACAACAGATTTAAAAGTAATAATAATGTTATTAAGATTAAATAATTCTCTTTTAAAAATCCTTCTCTCTGAGTATGTTCTGGTATAAACCATGTCCTGTGATAGAGGCTGTGATAAGACATAAACATTATTGCACTACTCTATACATGTGCAAGACACAGACCACAATAGTAAGGCTAATTTCTAGCAGTAGAGATCACTTGATACATTACAGATATAAGAAAAAGCTAAACATCCTCAGAGCATTCTGAGACACCGCCAACGTATTCAAAGATGACCCAATTACTGGATACAAGATGAAAACAAAACAAAACAAAACAAAACAAACATCTAGTAGCAATGGCAGTAGCAAACACATATTGCTTACTACGTGCCTGGTGCTGCGCTGTGTACTTTACATAGATTTCATCATTTATCTTCTTGAGAGCTCTCAGGGTGGGGAGCACTGGCCTCATCTGACAAGGAGGTTGACTTGACTCAGATTACACACTTGGGATTCAAACCCAGATCTGAATGACTCTGAATCCAGTCCCAAATGCAGGCCACCGAAAGCAAGTAGAGTTGACTAGCTTCAGTGAAAAAGTGGAAGGCAGTAACTCAAAGATTAGCTACAGGAACATTGATTTGGCATCAACTCAGTCAGAACTTGGCCAACTAATATTTCTAAGCTGCAGTTTCCTTGTCTGCAAATATGGGAACTACATAACTTATTTAGAATAAGTGTGAAGATTTAATGAAATTATACAAACGAGCACACAGAAGTGCTTGATAGATGTTAATTTATTTTCTGTCTGCAAACTATTTCTTTTCAAACAAATTTTCCCATTGACTGTATAATAATAATCAGGGGGGAAAATCACAGAAATATTATATTATATTCCAAGCATATAATATATTCCAAAAGAGAACCTGCTCAACTTTGAATGGACTCTTACTCTTTAAGAAGACAGCCTGGATATCAAAGTGAATGAGCCTAATCAGCATATCCATTTATGACCAGCTTGAAGCAAAACTGTAAATAATTTCCCCATTTATCTCCCAGAAGTGTCCGGTTCTCTGACTCATCCATTCTTTTTAGCCACTAGAGGAAAGACGACCTAGAGGACACTATGAGGTTATTTAAAGCCACAAAATAACTGCATTTTAAAAGGGTGCCTGAAGAGATGAACATGAAAGAGTTTCCTATGATGGGAATTCAGTCAGCAAAGAATTAAAATGGTTCTTAGTGAAACAGGGCCTTTAAAAATAAGTACTGAGCTCTAATCTGTATATGAGCATGGCCAGTCCTGGGCCAATTCCACTGGGCTAAGGTGCCAAGATTTATTTGCTACAAGGCAATACTGGCCTATACAAGTGCATCTCACAGCAGCCTAATTAGCCAGCTCTACTAATGCATCCTTTGATAATGTGCTCCTGCACATTATATGCCCTGCAGGAGATAAGTGTTTCAGCTAATAAATGGAGGACAGGAAATTTATGTAGCCCAAATATTTTAACAATTATAGCAGCTCTGCTGTTTTGCGGATCAGTTCAAATCCTAGAAAGGGATTCTATGGTATTTTCCATAGCACATAAGTGGTAGTCTGCACAACAAATTGAGGATTAAATAATAGTATAGGTATTCTACAGGTAATTCACCAAATGAGATAATATGGCAGAGGGGTCTAGCCTCATCTAGCTAACGCTCTCCAGGAACTTACTCAATACAGTTATCAACAGGGGTTCCTTAATGATCAGTTAAAAGCCTAACATAAGTGGGACCAGCAGTTAGCGTAATGGCTATGTCGCTAGACTCCCATGTAGTCGAACGCGGCTTGAGTCCCGAACCTGGTGGCTTAAAACTCATGCAGGATGCATGTCCGTGAATGCCCAGGATTCTAAGAGGAGAATGGAGAAGGAATTGCGGCATGGCCATCCCTGCGGGGGGGGGAGGGTGATTTCTCGCTTTCTGTCTCTGTTCGTCTGGCAAGCACACGCGCCCTGTGGCAAAAATCTCTCTCGTTCTCTCTTAAAAAAAAAAGGCCTAACATAAGTAAGAGAATTCTAGTTTCTTGATTCTTAAATTATTTTCTGCAAGTTTTGGGAGTGGCTCTTGTACCTTTCAATAAAGTTTCATGAGGTGTCCCAGGATAGCACATCATTGGTGCAATTTACTAAATAGATCATGGAGTACTCCAAAGAGAACAGGTCCACTGAAAAAGTGAAAATACAATACAGGCTGGAAATGGGTAATACCAGTGAGTTCCCTTCATGAAGTAAGTGTTAACACTGCACCAAGGAGGCAAGGAATTACCCAATATAACTGACAACTCGGTGGTGGCCTACAAAATGGGCTGAGTCCAGGCCAGAGCTCTGCATTTTATCTTCACATCAGTATTTTTGTGGGCTTAAAATGCTGAACTCTTTCCACATTCTTCAAATGTATGAATCCAGTGTCAAAAAGGACATTACTGCTCAACATGAAGAGTACAATATATGGGTGTATAAAACACATCTCAGAGCAAAAGCATGGCTCAGCTCAAAGCATTAAAGGCTTTAGTACTGCTATGAAAACAACAAAGCATTCAGAGCTACTAATTTTCAATTATCCAGATAATACAGAAAATTAGCAATGTCTGATGCGTCATTTAAAGAACTGATCATACAACAAAGTATAGAGAAAAATATCATCACATAGTATGTAATCTGAATCGACAACAGGGAAATTCTACTTAGATGATTTTAGTGAAAGTGGGCATACAAAAGCTTTTCCTGACAATCAAGGCAAATAACAGAGCCAATTATTCACTGCTAATAACTATGGGAAAAAAAAATAACATTGAAATGTGAACTCAATTTTAAAATCAGTGCATTAACAACAGAGTTGTTTTTTTTGTTTTTTTTTTTTTGAGAGAGATTTAGGCTATAGGGTGCATGCACTCGCCAGAGACACAGAGAAAGACAGAGAGAAAGTGAGAAATCATCCCCCAAGGGGATGGCCACAGCACAATCCCTTCTCTTCAAATTTCCTCTTGGGATTTTGGGCACATATGCACACGCACCTGGCGTGAGATTAAAGCCACCAGGTCCAAGACTCGAACTGCAGTTGACTGTGTGGGAGTCCAGCAATGTAACCATTACACTATCGACTAGTCCCCAACAATAGAGTTTTAAATGAAAAATAATTTCCTTACTTTCTAAATTCTCTGACCCCAAACACCAAAATTCTCCCAGAAAGTAAACTGACTTTCAATACATTTGATTCTTGATTTCAACATTTTTTTAACTTTTTTTTAAATTAAAAAAAAATTCCTTCCATAAATTATTAATCTTTGTAATAAAAGAAATAAAATAAACCTATATTTGAAGTTCTGGGCAGCTCAGCATATATCAATTATTCCTTTGTAATTCTACAAGGGTCAGAAGTATTCAGAAGAGGTATGCTGCAGTGATGAACCAATCTGCAATTTAGGGCCACGGAATCCAGGGAGGTACAGGGAAAGCTGAGATTTCTTAAGACAGGATATATGGGTCATGGATTATTTTCACTATTTCTAAAAAATGTACAATTGTGTGCCCCAGACTAAATTGTGGAATTTCATTGTTTTTGGATAGAAACATATTGACTTGAGTTTTGTAAATGCTTGACACTTCAAAAGCTTGGATGGCCGCAGAATTAAGAGTCTTTGTTGGTAGAATAAATAGGAAATATTAACTGTGCGAGACCAGAAGGTGGTGGGTTGGTTAAGGTGAACTCACACATGGCAGATTGCAGTTCAATTCCCAGACCTGGCAGCTTGCTTTTTCACTTTCTGTCCCTGATAAAATTTAAAAAATATTAATAATAATAAATTAAATAAAAACAATTCTTTAAAGAAAAAACTTGCAAATTATTATGTTCTTTCTTTCTTCTTTTTTTATTTTTGCTATAGGGCACAAGTGCTCACTGTAGGGGTAGGGAGAGAGAGAGAAAGTGAGAAATCACTCCCCAGAGGGATGGCCATGATGCAGTCTCTTCTCCTCCATGCTCCTCTTATGATTTTGGGCATGTATACACATGCACCTGGCATGAATTTCAAGCTGCTGGGTCTGGGACTCAAACCGCTGTTGGCCTTGTGGAAGTCCAGCACCTTAACTACTGCGCCACCTGCTGGCCCAAGTCTGAACTTTCTCGAAAAATAAAAATCTTTCTAAATGTGGGACCACTAGGGCTGAAAATATAAGTTCTCTAATGATGAAAAAGCTGGGAGTCACTGTACCAGACTGGAGAACCATGTTCCATGGGCCATATGGAGAAATTTATTGGAGTTTCTAGTAGGCTTCTTAGGAAATTACCCAATAATGGTCTCCATACCTGCTTTTCCCTCCAAAAAGGCAAAAGGCAAAAGAAAAAACAAACAAACAAACAAAAAAAACACTTAAGAATCAATCTCTTACATCACAGTTTTTGTTGAAATACCATTTATAAAATCTTAACATTAGGCAAGCAGGTGGTGTAGTGGTTGAGGTGGCTGGATCCCACATAGTCAACTGTGCAGATGAGTTCTGGACTCAGTATTTTGTTTTGTTTTGTTTTTAAAATAGTTTGCCATAAGTTATGTGCACTCATTGGAGAGAGGCAGACAGCAAGAAAGTGGGAAATCATTCCTGAGGTGATGGTCACGCCACAATCTCTTCTCCTCCATTCTCCTCTTGGGATTTTGTTTTAGGCACAGGCCACACACACACACACACACACACACACACACACACACACACACGGAGTGAGTGATTTTCAAGCTGCTGTGACCAGAACTCCAACCAGTCTCTCTCTCTCTATCTCCCTCCCTACTCTCCAGTGATTGTATAGGCCCTACAGCAAAACATAAAAAATAAAAAAAACCTTAACATTTCTCATGTAACTTTTCTCTTTCTGGCCAACTGTACATATGCTTAGAGTAGCTTATCATAAAGCACGACTTGGCTCTTGGGAAAAAGTTTTAGTGTGACTGCCTAGTAAGATTATTCAGTATAAATCTTTAAGGAATCCTATGACCCATTATGATCTACTCCAGTAATCCATTCTATGTTCTACCCCCCTTTTTATAAATCCCATTCTTTAGGATACTTTTTATTCCCTAAAATACTCTAGGTTCTCAATTTCTTCTATATCCATTTCCATATTTCAACTACTTTTAATAATGCTAATGACTTTAAAATATGCATCTTTTCAGACCACCAGATCAGCACATTCAACTATTTCTGAATATTGCTACCTGCACCTCAAACTAAACATGCTCCCAGACACTGCATGCTTCCCTCGAATCTGTTCTTTCTCTTTGAAGTGAACCGTATTACCCCCACTAAAAACACAGTAGTCATCCTTGAACCGTCTTGTCCTTCACATCCTTAAGTTAATTAATCATTTCTTCAGTTCTCTTTCTCTCAAATCCATCTAAGTTTTCCCAAGCCTCTGTCTCTACTTTAGTTAGGCTTCTTCATTTGTTCCCTTCTACCTGACTCATCCTGGTATGGGTGAAGTACCCACTTAGGTGTACCCTTCTTACTGTGCAAGCATATCATCCGAAATGCTACAATGAGGTTTTCTACTTGCTTACCTGCCTCTCCTCCATTAGACTACCAGTTTCCTAAGGACCAAAATGTTGTCTTATTCTTCTTTGTAGCCACAACTGTCCTGGTATCCAGGGGTTCAAAAAAGGTCTCTTGAATAAATGATGAACAAATTCACTGGGTTGAGCTGTACTGCTAAGGATCTGACAGACCACTCTATGTCATATCGGGTCATGCAGAATAATCTCTAACTAAAACCACATTCTTATTGCCTTTGGAATGTAGATGATGCGTTTTAAGCCAATGTATAAGTGGGTTTTTATATCTATGTTGTATTTTTTTCCCAAATAACATATCATTAATTCCAATGAAATCCAAGAGATCACAGTGGTAATGAAAACTAAAGTACTGATTGGTGAAGGAAATACTATCATAAAAAAGAAGGGAACCAGCAGTTAGTGTAATGGCTATGTTGCTGGCCTCCCACATAGTTGATCACGGTTCACGTCCCGGACCCAGTGGCTTAAAACTCATGCCAGGCGCGTGTGCGTCCATGCCCAAGATCCCGAGAGGAGAATGGAGGAGAAGGGATTGTGGCGTGACCATCCCCCCTGGAGGGGTGATTTCTTGCTTTCTGTCTCTATGTCTCTCTCTCTCTCTGTCTGGCGAGCGCACGTGCCCTATAGTGAAAACCTCTCCAAAAAAAGAGAAAAAAACAAAAAACAACAAAAAAAGAAAAAAAGAAGTACCAAATAACTTTAGACTCAGGATGAAAAATGAGGCAATACTTTCAATAGTATAAAAGGAGTATAACTTGGCATAATGAAATCCAAGAGATCACAGTGGTAATGAAAACTAAAGTACTGATTGGTGAAGGAAATACTATCATAAAAAAGAAGGGAACCAGCAGTTAGTGTAATGGCTATGTTGCTGGCCTCCCACATAGTTGATCACGGTTCACGTCCCGGACCCAGCGGCTTTAAAATCCAGGCGCGTGTGCGTCCATGCCCAAGATCCCGAGAGGAGAATGGAGGAGAAGGGATTGTGGCGTGACCATCCCCCCTGGAGGGGTGATTTCTTGCTTTCTGTCTCTATGTCTCTCTCTCTCTCTGTCTGGCGAGCGCACGTGCCCTATAGTGAAAACCTCTCCAAAAAAAGAGAAAAAAACAAAAAACAACAAAAAAAGAAAAAAAGAAGTACCAAATAACTTTAGACTCAGGATGAAAAATGAGGCAATACTTTCAATAGTATAAAAGGAGTATAACTTGGCATTTTTTTGTTTGTTTATCTTACTTTATTATTATTATTATTATTATTATTATTACTCACTTTGACCAGAGACAAAGAGAGAGTGAAAAAGCAAGTCACCAGGTCTGGGAATCAAAGTGTGAACAGCTATGTGGAAATCTAGCACCTTAAACACTATGCCACCTCCTGGCCCTATAACTTGGCATTCCAATTCAACAAAATGAGTAATCTTGATTTTCTTCAAAAGTAACATGCAACTATAGTATTATCCTTTAAAAAAAATGTGTGATCAGGGGCCAGACAATGGCATAGTAGTAAAACAAAACAAAACAAAACAAAACAAAAATAACACTCTGAGGGGCAATCCGACATTCTAAGATTCCCAGTTGAAGTCCAGAAACCACCTCTGAGTACTCAAGGTACATGAGTGCCCATGATTTGGCTAAAGGCTGAGAGGGACAATAGCATCAGGATCCTACTGGGGTCTCTCTCTCTCTCTCTCAGTAAATATTTTAAAATATATAGTTTTTAAAATGTGTGATCACATCACCTTACCTCTTTATGTGGTACTGACAAAGACTCTCTTACCTAACCTAAATCAGGCCCTTCTGAGTTCTCTTTCTAAGTGAGCTCTGTCTTTAGTCAAGGGTTCTGTCCACTTAATCTAGTTTTAGCAAGAATCCTGCTG
>NW_006159803.1:3476632-3560031 GCF_000334495.1 Tupaia belangeri chinensis | reverse complement strand
GAGCAGAAGTCTCCCATTCTTTTTTTTTGAAGAGGTTTTTGCTGTAGGGCGTGTTGTGCTCACCAGAGAGAGAGAGAGAAATCACCACCCAGGGGGGATGGCCACACCACAATCCTGTCTCCTCCATTCTCTCTCAGGACCTTGGGCACGCATGCACACGCATCCGGCATGAGTTTAAACCACCAGGTCTGAGACTTGAACCACGGTCGACTACATAGGAGTCCAGAGATATAGCCATTATGCTAACTGCTGGTCCCAGGTCTCCCATTCTTCATTTCTGATCAAACTCACCACTCTCAATAGCTCCTTACCCTCGCATGCTTTCAGCAACAATCCTGTCAGGTTCACTTAGTCAGAATCCCCTATACTCCTGATGTTTCCTCCTAGTAATTTTCCATGATAGTAATAATTTTTCATTATTACTATAAATCTCCACCTGTCTTTGTTGTAGTCAGTGTGGAGCCCAATTTCTCTTCACTACTCTAAAACCCAATGGCAGCATCCTCCCTTGAATACTCTGCCTTAGAGCTCTTTAACAAGTGTTGTGAATAATTTTTTCCTTAACAATACGTACATCAATCAATAAATTACTATAGTTCCAAGAAAAGAAAATCATCAGGTTCCATAAGACATACAGTAACAATGCAGTTCCTTCCTCATTAGACTAGACTAGATTCAGGATGGTTTCTGCCAGAAGACAAAATATCTGAACAAAGAGTAAAATACACAATTATTAACTAGAAATACTGAAAAAAGTTGACATTGCCTTCATGTTTGTTGCAAGAGAATATACTACCTAATGTTAATGAAAAACCAGGATAAAAAGCAATCCTCAACCCTAAATTTTTATCTTCTTTGAGGAAGATGATATTTGGACTAAAAAAAGGACATAATAAACACTGGTATCCAGGAAAAGAAACCTAAAGCAGGTAAGGATTATATGAAGCCTTTGCCTCCTCTTAGTGAGATTAAGTCTTTGACTCTTGAGAATTATGGACTTGGGTACTTAGAGTATGTGAAAATGATTTTATTCCTTTGGTGATCTGTGATACAGTGGTGAAGAGTAGAGAATCCTTAAAGACAAGCAGTAGGAAAAAATGTTGTTCTCAGTTTTTATAAATAGGAAAAGATGGGGCCAGTAGGTGGCATGGTGGTTTAGATGCTGGATTCCTATGTGGCTGATTGCAGTTCAGGTCCCAGACCCAGCAGCTTGAAAATCATGCCAGGGGCATGTGCATGTGTGCCCAAAATCCCAAGAGGAGAATGGACAAGAAGGGACGGCAGTGTGGGCATCCCCCCCAGGGAGTGATTTCTCACTTTCCTTTCTCTGTCTCTCTCTGTCTAGCACACACACCATATGGCAGAATCATACAAAAGGGGGGGGAGATAATGAACTTTGTAAATTACTTAAAGTTTTCAATAAGATTCTAGAATGAGTTACCGACTTAAAAAAGGGAGTGATGATTATTAGAGGAGTCGGTCAGCAACCTATACCTGCAGGTCAAATTTCCCATGGTACCTGTCTTATACATAAGGTTTAAGTGGAACACAACCTGGCCCATTTGCTTTATGGCGACGGCTACCTTACCACTACAATAGCAGAGCTGAGTAAAATATCAAAGTGTAAAATATTTACTCTTTGGACCTTAACAGAAAAAGTGGTGGATCCCCCTTTTCTGTAAAAAACAAAAACAAAACAAAACAACCCCGCTCTAGTTTCTTTCATTGGCTCACTGAAACCAACTCTTAGTAGACTAACCTCACTGCTTTCTTTGAGGTTATTAGACTGGTAGAACAGAAAATTAAATGTATCTAAATTTCAGCAAGGCACATGACACATCATAATCTGTGGATAACATTGAGACATGGGATCTGAGTCCACACAACATTAGGAGACACTGTAACTGGGTAACTAAGAAGGATCTTTAGTTTCCTACAGGTACATTGCTAAAGGTATTTCTCAGCATCTGGTGCGTCATGTTTGAATCTTACTGTAATCCCCTCTCAACCAAGTTTAACACATTGTATTAGAAAGAAATGTGCACATCTCATAATGTAAAGAATCCCCATCACCACCACCCCCGTTCCAATTTAATGTTGAAATGGTCACTTTTTAAAATCAGTTACTTAAGAGTGATTCAACTGCTGTTCATAAGTAAATCATTACAAAAATTCTAGAATAGAGCAGAAGAAAATGGCTTTGGAGTCAGTCAGTCAAATCCTAGCAACTGCCTAAAACTTGGGAAAATGTGACTTTTGAGTATCAACTCCTTAATTCATAAAATACAATTAAAACCTACCTCACAGAAAGTCTTAAATAAATGATGTGAATGTGTGTGGTATGCATTCTAAATGCATTATGAATGTTAATTAGAGCTTCTCCAACTAACTCCCCAAGGTAGGAAAGATCTTAACTTTTTTGTTAATGTTAATTAGATTATATTTGCCTTTATCAAGTAAGGAGAAAGCTTCTTAACTTATGACTTATGTTCTAAAAGCTTTTAAGTCTGTTGTTACATATAAAATGCTTTTTCACTGAAACAAGTAGGAGTGAATGATAGATACGGTTAAGGCTAGCATCTCAAATCCTTTTAATTCATTAGTCTATTGGAACTGAGTAATCCAAGAATAGAACTATCATACCTAACCATCCTAACCCAGGTTTTGCTTGCTGATCCCAGTCCCCATGAATGGAGGGAACTCCTGGGGAGCTAGAACCCTCAAGAAGGGATTTGGGGAAGGTCATGACCCTGGTGGGCTAAGAAATTCTAGGAGGGGAAGGAGGTCCTGGGTCTTTGATAGATGAAGGGCTCTAGCAAATAACAATAGTCTTTGATGCTTTTATTACAATTATTATTAGTCTTATCTTAGACAAGAAACCTTAGCTTTGATATGTTGGGTAGATAGTTCCTCCAAAGGCAGTCCTGTTCATAAGGAAAGGCTATGCTTAGCTAGAACTTCTTGTTTGGTAAAACAGCCTTTAACCCATTATACAATAGTCCTTCCTTAACCACTGTTTAACTTTCTGTGGCCTTAATTACCTGTGGTCAATTGCAGTCCCAAAACAGGTGAGTACAGTACAGTAAGATATACTGAGAGAGGGGCTGGCAGGTGGCATAGTGGTTGGCATGCTGGACTCCCACGTGGCCGACCATGGTTCAAGTGGACCCGGTGGCTTGCTTTCTCGCTTTCTCTCTCTCTGGTCAAATTAAATAATAATAGTGATAATAAATAAAATAAATAATTATTTTTAAAAAGACATATTGAGAGAGACCATGCTCACAAAATTTTTGTACTGTATAGAGTTATAATTGGTCTTTTATTGATAATTCTAATTGTTAATCTTTTACTGTGTCTAACTTATAAATTAAACTTTATCCTGGGTACATATGTATAGGAAAAAACATAGTATATATAGGATTCAGTACTATCTGCAGTTTCAGGAAGTCTTATATCACCCATGGATAAGAGGAGACTATTATAAAACCAAACTCTAATTAAAAAAAAATATTATCATGGTCCTTTATAATTTTAAAGTTTATAACAGCTTCTATAAGATATATAAAACTATAAACTACATATAGACTATAAAACTATAAACATTCTTATAGAATAGCTAATATTAAAGACATTGACAGTGCAAGATGTTGACAGGGCTGTGGAGCAACAAGAGCAATTGCTGTGTAGGAATGCAATGGTACCATCACTTATAAAACTAAATATACTCTTGGGGACCAGCAGGTGGCATGGTGGTTAAGGCGATGGACACTCCCACATGGATAACCATGGTTTGAGTCCCGAACCTGGTAGTCTGCTTTCTCACTTACTCTCTTTCTTTCTCTCTCTGTGTTTCTCTCTGGCCAAATTAAAATAAATGAATAAATAAATAAAATCAAGTAAATAATTAAAAAAAAAACAAACAAACAAACAAACAAAAACTAAATATACTCTGACCATGTCACTCATCAATCATGCCCTTGGTATTTACGTAAAGGAGTTGAGAACTTATGACCATGTAAAAACCTGCATGAGAATATTTATATTACCTTTATTCATAATTGCCAAAATTGGAAGTAACCAAGATGCCCTTCAACAGATGAATGTATAAACAAATGGTGACACAACCACACAATGGAGCATTATTCAGTGATAAAAAGAAATCAGCTTCAAGTCACAAAAAGATATAGAAAAATCTTGAAAACAGATTGTTCAGTGAAAGAAGTTAGTCTGTAAAGACTACATAGTATTGATTCCAATTATTGGGTTGTCAGAAAAGTCATGACATGCTTTTTGCATAGAAAAACATAAAAAAATACATCATGACCTTTCTGACAACCCAACAGATTACACTCTAGAAAAGCCAAACCTATGGATACAGTAAAAAGATCAGCAGCTGCTGAGGGGTCAGCAGAAAACAGGGAGGAAGAAATGAGTAGGTGGAGCACAGGGGATTTTTGGGCGGTGAAACTATTCTGTATGATACTGCAATGGAGAATACACATTAGACATTTGTCAAAACCGGTCGGATATTCAACACTAAAAGTGAACCCTAAAGTGTGAATTTTAGTTAATAACAGTATCACTACTGGCTCATCATTTGTAACAAATATACCATGCAAAGGCAAGATGTGAAGAGGAACAGGAGACACTGAGGTGGTGAGGGATAATACAGAAACTGTACTTCTCACTCAAATCTATATAAATTAGAACTACTTAAAAAAAAAACTCTCAGTAAAAAAATCTCTATAGTTAATATACCATTCAATACACCAACTTGATTAAACTAAGAATAAAGATACATTAGTGTTTTCTGTTCTTAATCCCCAAAGAACCACATGCTATTTTCATGCACCACCTGAATTACCTTTCCAGCCTTCATTTGGAGTAGTCAGGCTATCTCAACTTTACTTTCCTATTCTCCTGAACTTCATGCTGGTATACTCCTTTCTAAGGAGTTGCACTGTATGGACTAGAACAGCAGCTGTTTCTTGTACCATCACCCTCCATGAAGCCAGTATCACAGTCCAGACAGCTACACAGGTGGAGGGATAATGGGAGGCAAAGAGGCTGAGAGAACTCCTCCAGCAAGAATACTACACCTAACTGTACAGTTATGATTATGCAACTAGGGTAAATATTTAAACTTGAACAATTATCCAAATAATCCATAATTAAAACCCTAGCAAGTCATTCCTTCTTTAGAGAGAAGACTTTTCATTATTCTTCAGGTCTTGCCTTAGAGAGAGTTTTCCTAATGACATTTACAGTGAACTCCCAGTTCCTCGCTCACCACAGTTACTGCTTTCAAGGCCCTTGCCATAACCTCTTTTCTAATTTTTGTTGACCTTTTTTAGTCTCCCTCCCTCACTGGAATGTAAGCTCTAGGGGGCTGAGATCCTTTATCTCTTTATTGCTCTCTTTCAGGCACATAGTAACTTTCATTCTATTGAATGCCTACATAATGGGAATAGTGAACAAAGAGAATGGATTGGTAGGTACGATCCCACCCTCTGATTTAGTAATTTGGACCCTATCCATATACTGAATAGGATATGTTTGTACATGACATTATTTTCACTATATCATTCATTCATCCCAGGCAGTAGGATATTTTTTCAGACAATTTTGAATATAGGGCCTGGTACTTTGAGTATCTGTGGGTTAATGAATGATAGAGATGAGGAAGATGATAAACCAGAAAACACTACATTTTATTCTTATCAGAACTACTTCTGCCAGTTTCATTCTGGTAATTAAATGATTACCATACATTAATGACCCTATTATGAGCCATCCTTTTGCTTTCTTTTTACATTTATTAGATCTTCAAAACAAACTTGAAAAGCAAGAATTATCTTCCTTTGTCTGGTGAAGAAATCTGAGGGTCAGAGAGATTTAAGTAACTTGTCCAAGATCCATAACTTATACAAGAAAATAAGATTTAAATTCAAGTGTGAGTCTAAAACCCAGTTTTCCTTAAACGGCCAAGTAGTCTGCCTCAGTTCTAACACAGACTAAACTTCACATTACTCCTATTTCTGGGGTTGCCACGTTTATGATAATACACTACACAGACAAATATTACGAAACTATGTGGTGGTGGGTGCATGTGGGCCAGGCATTCAGTTTCTTGTCAAAGAACCTCATGTAATTTTTATCCTGCACTCCTAAAGCAATTTTTTTTTTTTTTTTGAGAGATTTTCACTGTAGGGCGCGTGCGCTCGCCAGACAGACAGAGAGAGACATAGAGACAGACAGCGAGAAATCACCCCCCAGGGGGGATGGTCACGCCGCAATCCCTTCTCCTCCATCCTCCTCTCAGGATCTTGGGCATGCCGCACACGCACCCGGCGTGAGTTGTTTTTTTTTTTTTGAGAGATTTTCACTGTAGGGCGCGTGCGCTCGCCAGACAGACAGAGAGAGACATAGAGACAGACAGCGAGAAATCACCCCCCAGGGGGGATGGTCACGCCGCAATCCCTTCTCCTCCATTCTCCTCTCGGGATCTTGGGCACGCACGCACACGTGCCCGGCGTGAGTTTTAAGCCACCGGGTCCGGGACACGAACCGCGGTCGACTACGTGGGAATCCAGCAACATAGCCATTACGCTAACTGCTGGTTCCCCCAGCGTGAGTTTTAAGAGTTTTAAGCCACCAGGTTGGTCAACTACATGGGAGTCCAGTGACATAGCCATTATGCCAACTGTTGGTTCCCTAAAGCAATTATTTTTGTAATGCGGATATTAAAGATACCGCCCTTCCAGGATCAGACATAGTTTAAATTCCTATGTATCACAGAGAAAAGAGTAAAGAGAAAGACGGACTCACTGATATATTTTCCACACAGGCAGAACTCCTAGGCCTTCATTTTCCACTTGATTTTGCATTCTTTCTCTGACACATAGGAAGCTTTAGCCGACAGATTTACAGGTGAGGGAGGGCAGGGTGAATAACATATTGTTATAAGAAGAAAGTAATCACTGTTATCTGCCATGAATAGGAAGACCGCCCATTATAAAACAAGCATACCTTAAATAAATGATGTGTAAATTAAATGAAATAAAAACAGATCAGAATGTCTTTTGCAACCTGGAAACCACATTCTCTGGGCTGCAAGGACGCTGCAGTCAGAACCACCACACCAATCCTTAAGTTCCAAGTTCTGTCTGATAAGATGTGGTTAAGGCACCAGAGGAAAAAAAAAAGATCTGGGAAAACCAGTCAACTTCCTTCTGGCTGGCAATGCATTAAATAAATATAATGCAGTGGCAGGAGCACTAACTTAGGATGGTGAGGCAAAAAGTTCCAATAATTAGGTTGTAAAACAGCAACTGAAATCACAGGGAATTCTATAATCTTGACTCTGGAAAAGATTGTGCAGGCAGACGGTATGTGATACCTAGTGTTAGAAACCCTAACTTGGGTAGCAGCTGCATTTATTCATGTCCATTAGCAGTATTCCATGTTGGGTGTTACATCATGAAATAAAGGACTGGCATCACCGTATCAGCCTATTCAGAAATCCAACAAAGCAAGACTAAGGCTGCTTGAAGAAGGCACACTCCTTTTATAATACTGTGAAGCTTTTTTGTAAAAGCTCTTGCTTTTACATCTGTTTTTTGGAATGCAAAGGAAATAAATCAGTGAAACTGCAGAAAGATCTAGCTGCAAGAAAGCTGAGGTCAGACATCTCTAACTAGAGAACAGTGACTATTTCCTTCTGGAAATAGTGCCGTTTTACTACATGCTGCTGAATTGGCTGTGGAAAGCTACTGAGAAAGTCGGGAGTTCAACACCAGAGTGCTCAGTCTGGGCCTTTATTCACATAAAACTCTACTTCCTGTATTTATGTCAATAAATGTAGTTTGGATTTTTCCCTAAATAACTTATAGCTAATAATAAATGAAATGAAAATAATTTTTAAAATGCTCAGAAATTGTTTTATACCTATCCTTAAGTATTAGCACTTTGGTACTGAAATATACTGTGCCAGAGACTTTCTTCTTTATCGTAAATTTTCATTTACAAGGCTATGGCAACAGTCCTAATGAAGATTAATTACTGCAGTACATCGCATAAAATCTGTTCAGTTTCCTTCTGATGGCGAAAGCTACCGCATATGGAGTTGGCAGAAAATGTATCACATCCTTAATGTCTCTTTTCTAGCTGCTCAGTAATAAAAACAGATTTGTAACAACAATTTAGTCAAAGACAAGACTGACTAGTTGAGGGTTCATTATAAACATAACTGTAAGAGAAGAGGAAAAATGTCCTCTTAGATCTGAATTCTAATAATCAGAGAAGGCTGGGCTAGTGAGAAGGAAATAGCAGGCAGACGGCTACACATCATGTCCCAACTCCACACACACATTTCTTTCTAAAAATGCACATGTTGTTCAGGACTGGCAAAGTTTGGCCTCAGTCTCTATTTTTTGTGTTTATAAGCTCACATAAGAGTGTAACGAAAAGCCAAGAATCCTGTTTCCAGGTAAATGCATGGAATTGTCCGCACTGCATGCATACCAGCATCACTGTGAAGATCGTCACGATTCCACTCAAGTTCACCAATAGAGCACAGGTTAGGAACCCCTGCTCTTCAACCTGCAACAACAAAAGACACAATTATTTCTCTCTCCCAGATTAAGAAAATTTTAAACATACAAGTTGGGCTTATGCTACACATTTTTCTCTCTAATAATCTGATGGTAGAACATCTTGGACTCTCTGGAAACATCAGCCTCATTCTCAAACTACTTGCACTAATTAGCTTTCAACATTCAAGATTATCACCTACCCAAGCACATCCCCAGTGTTTCAGCTATTTTGCAAAATGTTTTACAGTTTACTTTTACTCATTAGTCTTTCAAATGACTTCAAAAAACAAAAAAGAAAGAAAGAAAAAGAAAAGAAAACAGTCTTCAACAAAGTTGCCCATAAAAGAATTACTTGTAATAACAAGAAAAAACAAAAAACCTAAGCATGGGTATTACCTACAATTCTCAAAAGGTAGATACAGAAATTACGGTATAATTAACTCAAGGAATGTTATGCCGTTATTAGGCATGGATACATTCTACCTGAAGCGATGGGAAACAAACACAAAAGAAGGTCTGAAAAATACACTCATTCTTGTGATCTTATCAGTGAAAACAAAGTTGCCATGCCCCAAAGTTAGGGTATTAGCCAAGAGAAGTCTCCTAGCAAGAGTGGTTCATCTTGGCCATCGCATCCTGGTACTTCTAAAAAATGACAAATTCACAGTGGTTAAGTGGCAGCTGTGTAATGGTTGATTAAATGATAGAATAGCACAGGGAAACAATTTATACTAAAGTGTAAGCGTAATGGCTATGTCGCTGGACTCCCATGTAGTTAACCGCAGTTCAAGTCCCAGACCCGGTGGCTTGGACTCACGCCGGGCACGTGTGTGTGCGGGGACCAGCAGTTAGTGTAATGGCTATGTCACTGGACTCCCATGTAGTTAACCACAGTTCAAGTCCCGGACCCGGTTACTTGGACTCATGCCGGGCATGTGTGTGTGCATGCCCAAGATCCTGAGAGGAGAATGGAGGAGAAGGGATTGCAGTGTGGTCATCCCCCCGGGGGGTGATTTCTTGCTTTCTGTCTCTCTGTCTTTCTGGCGAGCACATGCGCCCTATAGCAAAAACTTCTCAAAAAACAAAACAAAGCAAAAAAAACCTCATACTAAAGTGAAGAGGGTAGTGTTAGCTTTATAATGACCAAATTTCCCACTTCAAAAATAAGAAGTGATGACTGAGATTTTCTTTGAAAGCTGGTAGGCATATTGGAATAGGGGGTAAATCTCCTTAAGTTAAAATGATTAAAAGAATAGTAGGCAAACAACGCAGTCAATATCATTAAGTAAAGCTCACTTCTTTCTTCATCTGCCACCCACAACTAGATTCGAACAAGTACAAGCTTAAGTAAGTGGAAACTGGTCAATAGAATTTATTTATTTTATAATCATCTAGATTCTGAGTAAGAAAAAAACCTCTTTAAAAATTATTTAAAATAGGTAATGTGCCAAACCAGGATCCAACCACAAACAGTTAAGAATAAAATCAACATGGCTTCTGAGTATTTTTATTTCCCAGAATGAGATATTCCACAACTCAATTCTAAAAGAAACCACAAAGATTAAAATACTTTATTTTGACTTATTCACTTCATATGAGACACAATTTTTGAAGAAAGGCAAATTTATGCAAAAACCACAAAGTTAATAGGGGATGGATTTTAAAAACAAAACAAAATCATAAAACCATAGAGAACAAATATACGGGAAAAAAACTGAATCAGTCTTTTGATTTAGAGCTGTGTAAGTAACAAGAACAGCTAATTATAATAGATAAGGAACAGATTGTAGGTCCATATAGAAGTTACCATGTCTAAATTATAGCAGCCTCAGTATAAATTAGATGTAATTGGTCTTATCCCACCTAAAATAATCTACCCATAATCTATGATTCTTCATAAACTAGCCTGCCTTAGTCAGAGGATGCAGACTGTGAAGGAAAGATTGATAAAGTATTAAGAGTCTAACCATTTTTTATTTCCTTTTCTGTTTGAAAAAAGGTTAAGAGTATAAATATTCAAAATTTAATTAGACTGGATAATGAATATCTGGAACATTCAGCTTTTTCTTTTTCATCATATTTAATATTCCACAAATTTTCAGATCATTAGCAAGTCACATGAAGATGGCCATCAACCAAACATGATGAATGCCACTATATAGACAAAAATTAATCTTATATTATTACACACCCAGAGCCAAATGATTAAAGATACTGTCTTACTTCAAAGGCCAACTTTACCCTTTCCCCACTCCATTGAGATATGCTAAAAGAAATACCCAGGAATGTGATTTATAGAGTAGATGGAGGTTTACTCACAAAACTCACAGTTCTGGTGGCTGGGAAGACCAAGGGTAGCACTAAATGATGAAAGCCAGACCTTTAGCAGAGCAGACCATGGTCTGCATCCATATGGCTTTCTCTAGCTTTACAGTCTCATTTCCTCTGCTTATAAAGCCACCAGAATTCAATCACGGGGATCCCACCCTAGTGACTATCACATCCAAAGGCACCACCTTTTGACACCATAATTAGATTAAGTTCAATTCTATTACAATGGCTGAACACATAAATTTGGGAGGACATATTCAAACTACAGCATATGTAATCCATACATGGAAATCTATCTATCCCCTCCTTACTGTTTTCCCTGGTACACAAATCACAGCACTGATCCATCACACAGTTTTGTTTTGCTTCATTTTTAAAGACTTATTTATTTTTCTCTAACTCTCTCTCTCTCTCATACACACACACATACACACACACACACACACACACACCAGAGAGAGACAGAGTGAGAGAAGGAGAGAGGAAAAGTGAGAAAGCAAACTGCCAGGCCTAGGACTTGAACTGCGGTAAGCCATATGGGAATCCAGTGCCACACCACCTGCCAGCCTCCACATCACACAGTTTTGTAATTGTTTACTTAGCTATCTAGAGCCCCTAAAAGCTCTGAGCAAGCAGGTAAGGTATTTTACCTGTTTAATGTTTTATCTTCTATGCCTGTACTCACTATGCTTGGCATGTGACAGGTACTAAAACATTCTTAGCTGAAATAATAGATGAAAGGAATGTAACAAGCTAGAGACAAACACAGCAAATGGGTATTTTTTAACACTTAAATGAATAAAATTTGATAATGCAAGAGTTTCTTACTCTAATTCTTGTCATCATATACAGAAGCTTTTAAAAATATTTTTATTGGGGCCAGCAAGGGGAGTGGTGGTTAAGGGCGCCAACATGGCTGACTGCAATTCAAATCCTAGAGCTGGCGACTTGCATTTTTTCTCTCTCTCTCTCTCTCTCATCAAACTAAAAAATAGAGAAACTGAATAATTCTTTTAATATATCTTTATTGTGAGAGTAGCATAACTACATTATATAAACTATCTGAAATAAAATACAATTTATGAAAACAAAGGCAGTTACAACATTTGAAGCATAAAATGCTATGAAAACTTACTGGAGACAAAACACATGATTATATGTAGTTCCCAACAGACTGACTAATTGAATGATGTTACAAAGTCCAATGAAACTAAGAGCTAGGTTTCATATCAAATTGCTTAGAATCTATTTTAATAACTATAATAATAGCAACATGCCTAACATTTTCTATGAATTCTAATCTGTTAATTCTATAGTTTAAAAGGAGGAAAGAGAAGTGAAGGAGTAAAACAGCCTGGACCAATGTATAAGATGGATGAAGATGAGGAAGAAACCAGAGATCATCAAAGTGAGCTCTCTCTTTTACACCTGTTTTTGAAAACAGCACACAAATGCCTAGAACCTCAGCTAGAGTTGACATTTGGTTCAACTCTCTTCGGTACTATGGGTAGATATCTCGTTCCAGTTTCACAGCTGTTTCTGAGGTTAAATGAAGTGATTCACGGATTGTTAGAACTCCTTACAGGAAACTCAAGGTAAGATAATTTTCATTGTCCTTGGGATCACGACATAGGCAAATGATCCCTGTATGTCATGCTAAGTTGAGTCAAACCTTACACATCAGCTTCTCTTTGGAATTTCTTTGGTGCCATAAACAATAATTCTGCTAATTCTACAGAAGTTTGAGGATGGTTTAAATTCCTCTACAGTGTGTATGCACCAACCAGGCTGAGGAGGAGGACAGAAGTCCCAGCTTTTCTTTTCTTTTTTTTTTATTTTATTTATTTTTTTATTTTTGGAGAGATTTTTACTATAGGATGCATGTAGCAAGCAAGCAATCATCCTCCCCAACCCCCAGGAGAAATCACTCCCTAGAGAAGATGGCCATGCCACAATCCCTTCTCCTCCATTCTCCTCTAGGGATTTTGGGCACACACACACACACCCATGTCCTTGAAATGTCAGTTTTAAGCCACTGGATTGAGATTCGAACCACCGTCAGCCAAGTTGAGACCAGGGCCTTAACTACTATTTCACCTGCTGGTCCTAGTCCCAACTCTTTAAAGCCCTGTCAGACTTTCCTGTAGAGCAACTACTGACCCATGAGCCACTCATTCTCCACTAAATATGGCTTTTTGTTGGCTATTTCCTACTGACAAAGCATCTTTTCATGTGGAACAACAAGTGTTACCCATGCTGAATATTAATGGGTATCAAAAAAGTGAAGGAAAAAGAATCCTAAGGACACTTTCAAAGATAGTACGCATGTGGGAACCAGCAGTTAGCGTAATGGCTGTGTCGCTGGATTCCCACGTAGTCGACCGCGGTTCGTGTCCCGGACCCGGTGGCTTAAAACTCACACCGGGCGTGTGTGCGTGCGTGCCCAAGATCCCGAGAGGAGAATGGAGGAGAAGGGATTGCGGCGTGACCATCCCCTCTGGGGGGTGATTTCTCGCTTTCTGTCTCTATGTCTCTCTCTGTCTGTCTGGCGAGCGCACGCGCCCTACAGTGAAAATCTCTCCAAAAAAAAAAAAAAGATAGTACGCATGTGTTGATATTCTCTTCAACAAGAGTTTTTCTTCAGTTTAAGACAAGTTGGCTAATTTGAATCTCTTAACACTGAGTTACTAGCTATGCCTGAAATGAAAAATGTTTTAATTTTCATGTAATACTTACATATTTCCACCTAAATCTTTCTAAGTTAAGATGCCTGGGCATCTTTCAAGATACTCTTACCTTCTTGCTCATCACCATCCATTCATGGTTTATTCTCACCCTTCAATCACCTATATTCTGTCATCTCTTAAATAATTCTGTCTATTAGGACCCGTTAAATAGATTCTTACGTTTCTTTTTTAATCCCTATATCATCTTCATCAATTATCCATTCAAAGATTCCAGGGCCTTCTCTATGCTCATGACATTAATAATGAAGGTGGGCCCTAGCCTCTGTGATAGTTAGCAGCATACTGGACCCCACAGCTGAAAGCCACAAGCCAACTAGGATTCCACTCCTCAGTCCAGCCGGCCAGAAAACACACAGGTATGTACACACATGCCCCAAATCCTGGCAGGCTGACAGACTGGAAGAAGGGGATCGTGGCATGACCAAGTCATGTGATAGTTCCCCCTCCCTCTCTTTTTGCCTTGCTCCCACAGCACTTTGTATTGAAAAGTAAATAAATAACAGAGGTGGGAATAGATTCTGGAACTGTAAATGTTGGCCCCAAAAAGAAACAAACCACCACTGTAAAGACGGAATTTCTAGCTACAAAGCATTTACATGTTAATAAAGACAATGAAACATGTGAGGCTATTAAGGAATAAGTTATACTAATGAGGAGGTAGCAGGAAAATGTTCAATATGAGGATTAAGAAATGACAAAAATGAAGCAAAAAGTCTGCTGTACACGAATGAAGGATGATATACAAACTATCATATAAAATGTTAGGATTGCTGGCATCTTTCTAATGGCTTCAAAGGCTGGCTTCATCTTTTAAAGGTATGTTAGATATGCAAAATATGGCCACAGACAAACTGTAAGAGGTAATTAATGTTTCCTCTAGGGAGTGAAGTTACAGAGAAGCATGTGGAAGTTAATGATTTAAAATAATAAGTGTCAAGTTAAATCATATCTATAAAAACAGAGATCCTATAAACCACTCTAAAAGAGGGTGATTTATATCAAAACATAAGAGGTAGCAAACTTGAGACTACTGCTAGTTCCATCTAGGACTTGGACAGGAGCACCAAGAAACTTTTAGAAGCAGAGTGTGTTACATTCATAGGTCAGTTTCTGAAGACTGGAAATATGACCTGAACCTAAATCGTTTAACTCTTACAGGTACATACAAGCATTTATGTATTTTTCTAAATCCAAGTCAATTATTTTTACCTGTGGTGCTTTTCATGGTAGTAAAGATAATATATCCACTACCTAGCATCTGAAAATACCATAAAAAGATAATATATTCATTACCTACTTCTCCAATAGCGAATACCTCAAGTTCTAGCATCACCTGGATAAACAAGATATGAGTTTTCATTTTGGATACCTGAATTTTCTTGATTACAAAATCTGTTTAAGTAAGTACAAGATTTAAACAAAGAGTAACTTGAGTCAGCAGCATAGCCTAGTAGTTGAGGGAGCCAGACCCTACCTACCATGTCTGACCATGGTTTGAATCCTGGCCTCAGCAGTTTCAAAAACATGCAGGTGCATTTGTGTGCATTCCAGAAATCTTAACAGAAAGGTGACATGGAGGAGAAAAAACTGCAGCATCACCATGTCCTGTTGGGGAGTACTTTCTCCCCTCCCTTCCCTGCCTCTGGCAAGCACATGTGTCCTCTGACAACATACATATATACACATATACATACATACATAACAGTAACTCTATATGTCCTCCTAGAATGCTTTTTTTCCCCCTTAGAATATAATCTTTTTGAGGTCTTTTCATCATGTTGATTTTGCTTAAAAACAGATTATAACTCTCTCCAGTATATCTGTCCAACTGCAAACTCCCTGGCCTAGAGTTGGCAGGTTCCATCAAGTTTGGTCTTCCCTTCAATCATATTAACTTTATCTGTCAATATTATCTCCCTCCTGCCTAAATATGCTCACTGGTTTAGAACATCCATAAAGTTTAATGTTCTCAACTTTTAAATCAATAGAATCTTTTTTTTTTTCTTTTTGGAGAGCTTTTCGCTATAGGGCATGTGTGCTCGCCAGACAGACAGAGAGAGACATAGAGACAGAAAGTGAGAAACCACCCCCCAGGGGTGATGGTCACGCTGCAATCCCTTCTCCTCCATTCTCCTCTCGGGATCTTGGGCATGCACGCACACGCGCCTGGCATGAATTTTAAGCCACCGGGTCCAGGACGTGAACCGCGGTCAACTACGTGGGAGTCCAGCGACATAGCCATTACACTAACTGCTGGTTCCCTAAATCAATAGAATCTTAATGTAATCTAATATACACTACTCTGAAAACAAATGCTGAGCAGGTCATACTAAAATTCAGTTCTTCACATTTTATTTGTTTTTGACATGGTACCAAACAGACAGTCCATGTTAAAAATGAACAGATTTTAACTTAAAAATTTTTGTCAGACTGTTTATGTAGAAATTTTCCATTTTTTATTTTTAACTAAATTCAAATCAAAGAATGTAAAACTATAACTGCCCTTTTTAGAAATTCTAAGATAATTTTTAACAGCACTTGCAATAGAGTCCTTTGACAGTCTACCAAAATAAAATCTTGACTCTGTTTGCTTAAGGGACGTAGAGATGAGAATAAAAGAATACAGAAAGAAAAAGAAAATAACTCATATTGCACTAATGTCTTTTTTATAGAGATTATAGAAACAATACAAAACCTCTAAAATAATCAGAAGAGCATGAGATATTTGTAAAATGACTTATAGGCAAAATGGATAAGAAACAATAGCAAGATTCTCCAGAATATTGGTAAAGGTATCAAAAAAATAAAAACAAAAACCCTCTTGGAGTAATATTTTCAGGGCTTTTGGAGTGATTAAAAAGAGATGACCATGTGGGTATTAAGCATGTACTCAATGATGGTAAAGATAAAAACATACCTTATTTTATTTTCCATATCTTCACTAGCTGATTCTTCAGAGCTTTTGTACTTATCTGGATCAGGAAGTGTGCTTGGATCAAATCCACCATCATCATCATCACTCCAATCCAAAAAGGCTTCTTCTTCATCTTTGGTCTATGAAATACAAGGGAATTCATGGTTTAAGAAATTAGCTGATGAATAAGAGTTTCACTTCTAGACCTAAACAGGTACCCCTCTAACTGACATCCTCATATTAGAAGCCTTCTATTCTGGTATGGGCCTGTATGTGACTTTTAGGACCATAACTATTTGCAAAGAAAACAAATATCTATGTCATTTCAAAAATAAAGCAAAATAAAATATGATTCACAAAGTAAATTGCTCTCAAGTTCCTTAAATTCAGTACAGGGGGAAATTGTCAGTGTTATTATACTGATGGAACCCAATTATCAAAAAAAAAAAAAAAAAGATAAAAGTTGTTCTAGTTTTCCCATCACAAGTTTGAAAACTCATTTATAGTGAGAGGTCTTTTAAATGAAAATACAAGTACAAAATTATTAAGAACACTGGGAAAAGGTGAACAACACCGAGAGAAAGGAAAAGGAGTAATACATGTGAGGGGACTGTGTGGAAGAAGTTAGGATCTATCCAGACTGAAGCAAGTAGACAGGCTGGGGAGCTGTCTCTTGTGGCTAGTTTATTTTTGTCAAGAACAAGATATTAAAATAGACTTACTACACATTCATGTTACAAACATCACTTATAATATTTATTTCTAGTACATTAGTTTTGCCACCTAGTAGATATAAACTCAAATAAGCACTGCCACATGCATTTAACTGAATTTCTAAGTACCACACACAAAAAGAAGTTCTACATTTTTCTCAGTAACCATCCCTATAAACTTTTTTCATATTAGGTAAGACAAATTTCAATGATTCCTTGATTTCAAATGATTACTGCTATTTCCTCAAAACTGAGTAACAACTCTGAACAATAGAGCAGTCAACTCTGTAGACCACTACAGAAGTCTTCTAACGGTTTTTGAACTGCCTTTCCTTAATAACCTCTAAACATAATAAAAGGAGGAAGAAATAATACAAAAAATTTTCACTATATAAGTACCTTACTGCTTTCTGGACAAAGCTCCTTGGTAAAAATGAAAGATTTGGAAACAAATATCAGAAGCGAGAAGAAGGTTGCCATCAGAAGCAGTAAGAAGCACACTTGAAAATATAACATCAACTTGAAAATAATCAAAGATACTAACAAAAATGGAATGACATCATACACTCAAGAACACTTCTCTCCTGGGCTATAAGATAGTTCCAATTTTCAAGTCTGCTGCTCTTTTTTTTTTTTTATGAGAGTTTTTCCACCATAGGGCGCATGCGCTCGCCAGATAGACAGAGAGACACATAGAGACAGAAAGCAAGAAATCACCCCCCAGAGGGGATGGTCACGCCACAATCAGCTTCTCCTCCATTCTCCTCTAGGGATCTTGGGCATGCACGCACACGCGCCCGGCGTGAGTTTTAAGCCACCGGGTCCGGGACACAAACCACGGTCGACTACGTGGGAGTCCAGCGACATAGCCATTACGCTAACTGCTGGTTCCCAAGTCTACTGCTCTTAAAGGGATATGCTATCTGAAAGTGGAAGCAAAGCAGACTCCAAATAGTTCTGAAATCTTCTGTTATCAGGATACCCTTACACTTAAAAAGAATAGAGGACTTCAAAAAGGTTTTGTTAATGTGTAGAATATTTACTGATAGCTACTATAATAGAAGTTAAAGCTAGGTATTTTTTAAAATGTATTTGTTAACTTATTTAATTTCCAAAATGAAAGAACATCGTTTTACATCTGTCCAAGGCTTTAAATGTCTGACTTAAAAGAAAATGGCTGGGGGTCAGCAGGTGGCTTGGTGAATGAGGTGCTGGACTTCCACGTGGGTGACCATAGTTCAAGTTCTGGACCTGGCAGCTTGCTTCTTGTGCTCTCTCTCACGCTGGCTCTCTCTCTGGTGAGCTCATGTGCCCTACAGCAAATTCAAAAAATAATAATAATACTTTTTTTTTTTAAAAAAGAGCATGGCTGAATTCTCAAACTGCTTTTGCATCCCATCTGTTCCAACATGTTGTTCTAGTGGAAGTACATGAAGAAAATCTGGCCTGTTATAGATAGGTAGTTGGGAGAGAGAAGAGTAATTTTATCATCAGCAACAATATTTTTCTTAAACTGTAAGCAACAATTATTGTTTTCCTCTGGCTGCTTTCAAAATGTTCTGTTTATCATAATAGTTGGCTATGTTATGTTTAAGAGCAGTTTTCTTTGTTGTTTGTCTTTCTTGAATCTACAAATTATTATTATTCATTAAATTTGGGAAGTTTTCAGTCATTATTTCTTCAACTGTTTTTACCCCCTTTCTCACTTCTTTCAGGACTGCAAGCACATGCATACTGACTCCATGTCAGGTCTCTTAGGTTCTGTTGATTTTTCTTTCTGTTCTTTCAACAGGGTCATTTCTACTGAGTCTTCAGGTTTGCTGTTCCTTTTTTTTTCATTGCAATCTGAAAACAGCTACTGTTAATTTACTGACCAGATTACAAAAATAATCATGGTGGATACCTTAGTTCATCCATCTAATAAATCTGTTGATCTGGTCTTCCCTGTTGCCAGCATCTCTACCTTTTACAAAATGGGTGGCCTTTTTCTTCATTCTACCATGTAGAGAAGACAATTTGAAGGGCCACAGGAAGTTATTAGATTCTTTGAAGCATTTTCCACCAGTATAGATTTCGTGAATCAGATCCTCCATGCAGATGATGCCGAATTTACCAAGAGATTGGGCAATCAAAGAGCTAGCTGTCAAAGCAATTCGCTTCTTATACACATTCGCCATAACCACGCTTGTAGATCATTTCATTTACTGACTTCAGGTTCAAGTACCCCCCGCCTCCTTGCAATATATGGTTCCACAATTCTCAGCATGTTAATTGTTATTAAGCCTTGTTGAGCTTTAACAAAGGTGCTACTGAAGATCTGGAGAAGACGAAAAAGCTGCAACATCATTCAAACCTTTGGGCTCACTCCAATGATACCTCTGACCCTGATGACAAACGCCAATTTGGGTTCTGCAGGTACATAGAAGTTGCCAGTTTTTCTTGCCATCCTGGACACAGGAATCTCAGTTCTAAACATCTGTCTACATTCCCTATGATATTGCTTAGCTATTTCATAGATAAGCTTCCTTCTTGCCTTTCAAGGCATGTTTTGAGCCACTTCTTTCTCAGGCATTTGATCGTGAGCTCTGCAAAATATCTTTGCTTTTTCTTAAAGGTTTCTGGCACAGCAGGAACCTTTTTCTTGGTGGCTTCCACTGAAGTAGGAGCATTTTGCTTGGTTTCTGCTGCAGCAGGAACCTCCTTTTACTTCTCTACTAGCCATGGATCCAGCTGGAAAAGAGCCGTGGTTACTTTCTTCTGACATTTCGAACTGCTTTAGAGCTAATCAACATTTTTTTTTTTTTAATTTCAATCATTGTACTTTTCAGCTCTGGGATTTCCGGTTTTTGTTTGTTTGTTTTTGTTTTTTAGAGGTTTTTGCTATAGGGTGCATGTGCCTTCCAGGAAGACAGAGAGAGACTGAAAGCAAGAAATCATCCTCTGGGGGGATAGCCACACCACAATCCCTTCTCCTCCATTCTCCTCTTGGAATCTTGGGCACGCACGCATACGCACCATGGTCCAGGACTTGAACCATGGCCTGCTACATGGGAGTCTGGCGACATAGCCATTATGCCAACTGCTAGTCCTGGGATTTCCATATTTTGTTCTTTCATTTTCAATAGTTTCTATTGCTCTGTTTGGATTGCCTATTTATTCATTGATACCATATTTTCCTTTTATTCTTTGAACACATTTAAAAGAGCTGCTTTAAAGTCTTTGCTAAATCAGATCTTCACAGGGGAAAACTGTAGACTTTATTATATCCATGTAACTTAACTTCATTACCAAAAAAAAAAAAAAAAGATAAAGTTGTTTAGTTGTTTTAGTGTTCTTATCCACACACATGTAAATTTCAAAACTACGAACTAAGCATCTCTTTCTATTGAGCACCTTCTTCCTGGGTATAGGTCACATTTTCCTGTTTAATTTCAAGTCTATTATTTTTGTATAAAACTTTACTCTGTGAATAAATTAGAGATATACTAGATTGTGTCATAGTTTCTGAAAATTATTAAATTTACGTTTTAATAGGTAGGTAGTTACATTGCCTGGATTCAAACTGCGAACTCTAACCCATGGTATACAACTGCTTATCTGTTTTCTTGTTGTGTCTCCTAACCCAACCACAAGAATAATGCTTTTTTAGCATAGTCTCCTATGACTCTACAGTAAGCCTGAGAAATGTGGCACCCTAGCCAAGGATTTGAGCAGAGCTGGGTTTATCTTTTCTGTGGCGGCTTCGAGGGATTTCCCAATCTCTAGTCGCCCTTTTGGCTTTGGAAGTTGTGTTCTCTCTCTCTCTCTCTCTTAGAGAGAGAGATTTTTGTTAGAGGGCACATGTGCTCATCAGAGAGACAAAGGGACAGAAAGTAAGAAATCACCCCTCAGAGGGGATGGCCAAACCAAAATCCCCTCTCCTCCATTTGCCTCTTGGGACTTGAGGATGCACACACACACACCTGTCTTAAGTTTCAAGTCACGAGGTTCAGGACTTGAACTGCATTCAGCTGTATGGGAGTCCAGCATCTTAACCACTACACCACCTACTGGCTCTGAGATCTGTACTCTTAAAATTTTAAGCAAAATACTTTGTTCAAATGTTTTAACACCTAATACCATTTATTATGCCCCTTTAAACTTTACTTATGAAGGGCCTTCACAAAGTATGTAAAATTTAATAAACCAATTAGAGGGTGAAACTTAGAATAGTATCTCCATCAATATCTCGATGTAAATGTTCATCTAGTTGCAGGAAAATACTAATTCAGAATGATGAAAACTTACTTTCAAATAGATATCATATTATAGGCTGAATACCTCTTATCTAAAATACTTAAGATCAGAAGTGTTTCAAATTTCAGAATAGTTTGGATTTTGGACTATATCTATATATAAATAATGAAATATCTTAGAGATGAGACCCTAATCCTAAAATTCACTTATGTTTCATATATACCTTATAAACACAGACAGAACAGAATTTTAAATAAAATATTTTTGTATTGCTATGTTTTAACCTATGACCTACCACATGGATTTAAGTTGGTAATCATTCCATCAAGCTACTAATCATGTATAGAGGATAGAACAAAAGATATTTTAACATTGATCTTTTTGTATTTTGGCCTATGTATTGAATAGTTACAAATATCTAACTATATGTTAGAAATACATAATGTGACTTCAATTGCTGTCTTTAAATTTAAAAAATATATTTTTTATATAACTTTATATATTATTATTATTTTCCAGTTTGATCAAAGAGAGACTGGGGGGTGGGGGAGTTAGCAAGTTAATAGTTCCAGGACTTGAACCACAGTTGGCCATGTGGGAGTCCAGCGCCTCTAACCACCACGCCACCTGCTGGCCCCACTGTCTTTAACTTATTAAAAAACAAAGTAACAGGGACTAGCAGTTGGCATAATGGCTATGTCACTGGACTCCCATGTAGTCGATGACAGTCTGAGTCCCGGACCAGCAGCTTAAACTTGCGCCGGACGCATGTGCGTGCGTGCCCAAGATTCCAAGAGGTGAATGAAGGAAAAGGGACTGCAGCATGGCCATTCCCCCTGGGGGATGGTTTCTCGCTTTCTGTCTCTGTCTTTCTGCCCTATAGCAAAAACCTCTCAAAAACAACAAACAAAAAAATGCCAAAAAAAAAAAAAAAAGATACTACCATCTACAACAAAAACAAAGACTAGCTAAGTCACTAAGTAAAAAAAAGAATACTACCACAATGAAAACAATCTGAAAAATGGTACTATGTTTGTCTTTCTGGCAAAGTCTAGTTTAGAAATATGCTCTTTCTAGCTACAGACAATAACAAAGAAAATGAGTATTCCAGCAACTCTGGCTCTATCTTTGATTTCATGAATCATTTAAAAGGTAATTTACAAATATGGTACAATCCTTATTTTAATTTCCTTTTTGACTCATTTTCATGAGAAACTGCACAAATATTCTCTGATAACATATCACCTCACAACTGACTCTGATATGTCACTGTCTCAGGGCACCACAGCTAGAAAATCACTGCCATCAGTAAAGAAACCATTTAAGCTCAGTTGCTCCTCAATTTATGATGGGGTTTATATCCTAATTAACTCATTCTACGTCAAAAAATACTGCAAGCTGAAAGTGTATTTAAGACTCTGATAAAACCACCATAATGTCAAAAAATTGTATGTTGAACCACTGTAAGAGGTTGCTATATTTTAGCAAGACTGTAATTAAATGTTTCCCTTAGAGATTCTGCAATGGAAAGGGTGAGTGGAGAGTCTCAGATCTGAAGAAATTTTAAAACTGTAATGTTTTAAAACTATAATGATACAGGGCAGGCACAAAGGATTCAATGAAGAAAGTGGCAATGGAGATGGAAGTAGAGAAAAAGTATGAGAAGTGTTAAGTCTGATTAGTCAACCAGAATCTGTTTAATACAAGGGTTCCACAATGGACAATGTTTGTGTCCTTCCTAAAATTTGTATGTCAATACCTTAATCCCAATACAATAGTCATGATGATAGAATCCTTATGAATCAAAGATTAAGACCTTAAAAAGGAGATCAGAGACCTAATTAGCTCTCTTTCCACCATAAGAAGACATACAGAGAAGCTAGGCATCTGTAAACCAGTAAGCAGACTCACTGGATACCAAATCTTTTGTCATCTTAATATTAAATTTTCAAGTCTCCAAAATGCTGAGAAATGTCTGCTGTTCACCAATCTATGGTAATTTGTAATTACAGCCCAAACTAATTGAGATGGGTTACAAAACATATTTAACAGAACCAGTATGTACAGAAGCACAGTTGTATACATCAGATCCATGTTTGACATGGTCTAAGAAAGTCTGTTAATAAATACTGTGAAGATAGATTACAACAACAACAACAAATAGTATGGTCTGAATGTTTCCATCCCTCTAAAATCCATATAGTAAAACCCAATCTCCAAGATAATGACATTACAAGGTGGAGTTTGGGGGAGATGATTAGGGCATGACGGTGGAGCCCACCTGAATGGAATTAGTACCGTTATAGAGGAAGCCTGAGGGAGCTTGCTTGTACTTTGCAGATTGTGGGGACACAGCAAGAAGGCACCATGACACAGAGAAGCAGAATTCCAATCTGTTGGCACCCTGATTTTTGATTTCCCATTCTCCAGACTGTGAGCAATTAACTTTCATTGTTTATAAATGACCTGGTCTAAGGTATTTTATAATAGCAACCCCAATGGATTAAGACAGAAATTATTTCATTCACCAAATCTTTATTAGGCAGCTTTTAGGTGTGGCAGACATGCTTCTAAATTCTGAGGATGCAGCAGTAAACAAGATAATGTTCCTGCCCTAATCATAAAATAAGCTGTTCCAGAACAGTTATGTTTATAGGAATTAAAATGAAGTTCTATAATTTGGGGGAGCAGCCTATCAGCAGTGAATAAACATCACAAACCCTGCATGGGGCTCTGATAGTGGTGGAGGTATAAAACATGATGCTCTGGAAGAATGACCTGCACAGGCAGGTTGCAGGTTCATATCTGTAGACCTTCCCAATTAGCGTGTGCCCATGATATCTGGGGCTAGCTGAAGCTGGGAGTAACCAGCATCAAGACCCTATTGAAAGCACTGTGTCTGTTTTTCAGTCTCTTCTGCTCATGGAAGAAATAAACTAAAAACAAACAAACAGAACAAACACCCAAAAAACGTGGACTTTGCTAAATGCCTAACATTTGATAGAACAGTTTTCAACTTATGAAACTGCTGACATATGGCTGATTGATTATGGATCCTGGCTGTCAACATCTCTCTTCCTCTTTAGCTATTTCTAGGTTGGAAACTGCAACCACTAATCTCTCACTGACTAATCACTCTTCCATCTCTCTCTCTACTCTCCCAATATGCTTAAAATATAACATCACATACACCCATTCTCCTCTCAAGACTTTGAGGAATAAAAAATTTTTAAATGTAGTTCACCCACAGAAAGAGATCAGGTCACCTTATACATGAACTGGTTGTTCCTGAAACACAGTCTCAGAAACTCTGAAGAAATTATTTCACCTAAAATAAGAATAATGTTTCCTAATATAGTTCTCTGGAAAACTCATTTATAAGTAGGGCAAGTGGAAATACCTATGAAAGAATTGTTACTTGACTAGATTTAATTTTATTTTTGTGTTTGGTGATGGAAAGAAGTACAGATGAGAAGCGGCATTCTCCTACAACAAATTCACAAAGTGCTTTGACATATATCGTCTCAAGTGATCTTCAAAAATCCTATGAAGTTGGATGAAAAGGACTTACTGTTCCCATTATTTAAATTAAGAAACTGTGTTTGAGATGACTAAATTATCTAACCAGAGTTATACAAACCTGGACATACGTTAGGGTTTCTCTTATGTCATTCTGAATCTCAAATTTCACCACTGAAACTTTGAATTTGCTGCATCTTGAATACTTTTTCAGAATCAAACGTATTTTATAAACTGCATAAAAAAGCATGGGTGCACCTTGGCTATGCTATGCCCATCTCCATTTTTACTCCCTTTGTCTTCCAAGCCTCTATTTTCTCATGAATGAAATATCGTACCTCCTGCCTAACAAGTTTTTCCTCTATTCTGACCCCTGCAGTTCTCTGCAATGTAATTAGAATAATATTCTGTAAATTAAAAAATCTGGTCATATCTATCACTTGCTTATAAAACCTTTTTCTTTAAGGTCCCAGAATAAGTCTACCAGTTCTGCCTCAATGTCTTCACACATGTTATCTCTACTAAAGAGGTATTCTGCTGCCCTTGCCTGGAATGATGCTTTCTAACACCAAACACACAGTGTCTCTTCCACACCAGCTTTCCAATTCTCTGATGCAAAATGGGTGCCCGACACTTCCATTCAGTTCTGACCCGAACTACAAAGGGTGAACACAGAACGCACAGGAGGATTCAGTCCCACTTTAGACACCAGTTGCACATGGGGCCCCTTAAGTTACTGGCACTTCTGCCCAGGAGACTATGAATTCAGAAGTTCTCACAATACTCTTTTCAGGTTTCATCATCCACCAGAACCTCTCACAGGTTTACTAAAAGTGCTTTACTAAGGATCACCAGTTTATCATAAAGAATGCAATTCAAGCATAGCCAAAAGGAAAAGATACACCAGACAAGATATCAGGTGGGGTTGGAACACAAAGCATCCCTGCCTCCTCCAGGTAACCCTCTTTCTCAGAACATGAATATGTCTGCAATACAGAAGTTCACCGAATCTTGTTTAAGCATTTCATAATGCAGTCGCCAGCTAACCATTCCCCATTCTCAACTCAGGAGAGGTTGAGGGGGAGTGGTGCATGGATAGGACTAAAAGGTCCATCCTCTAATTATGTCTTTGCTCTTTCTGGTGCCCAGCCCCTATCCTAAAGTGATCTAAAGGCCCCATTCTGAGTCACCACATTAGCATAAATTCAAGAATGATGGAAAGGAGTGTCTTATGAATTACGAAAGACACATCTGTCACTCAGAAAATTCCAAGGGTTTTAAGGGAGTTCTGTGCCAGGAAGCTGGGAGGAAGCCCAAATATGTACTTTTATTGCATCGCACCTGGTTAAGTCACAGGGCCTCAGATCAACTATTCTAAACATCACTTCCTTAGTAAAATTTCCTAGAGATCTCTCTTAAGTGCTACATCTAGAGAGAAATTGTTTGTTTCATGTCTGCATCCTTTGCTAGTGTTAAGTAAAAATTATAGGAGGCCACTGTTTTGTACTAAGTTCCTACGCTAGGTCCCAATAGAATAAGCAATACAAATGGTGGGGAGGGGTGTCACTCATGCTGTGTTCCAAATCATCAAGGCAAAAGTAAGTTCCTATCTGACCAACCCAGAAACGAGAAGATAAAAGCAAAATTCTCCCAAACTGGCTAGTTTCAACCATCATGATAATGAAATCCCCCTAGCTTTAATCCTTACAAAAAAAGAAGTAATCTGATATTAACTAATCAATTATTTTCCAACTGTTTTGTATCTCTGTCCAAGCCTACAACTCTACACATAGAGAAACTCGGAAAAGATAAAGGCTCAGCTTTTGGTTTGTTTCTGCCTTCTTTTGCCCTTCTCTATCTAAAACCTACTTCCTCTGCTCAGTTCATTGGAACACTTATTCTATTTTAGAGAATGCAGTATTGCCTGATTCTAGTATCTCAAAGTGAATTAAGATCTTGAAATTGTTACTTCATCTACTGACACCAAAGTTTCTGGAGTAGAGACCATGCCCTATTATCATTCAGTGCTGTGGTCAATAAAAAGACTAAGCTCTCAATAAATATTTGATAAATTGTTATGTATGTGAAAATATTCAAGTGAGATGTATGTTATCACTGACAACTTATCTGCATGTTATCATGCATTTTAACTGCAATTATTTATTGGTTTGTTGGGAAAGTCATCATGCATTTTTCCATAAAAAAAAAATACACCTTGATTTTCCCAATGACCTAATAATATAGTCACATATAACATCTCTCAAAAACGTATTTCCTCTCTGACCAAATAAGTATAAATATTAAATTTTTTACTTTAATTAAAATACTATTTATTATAAGATAATAAACATACAAATACTCATTATTATTATATCTCTTTTGGAGAGGTTTTTGCTATATGGCACATGCACTTGCCAGAAAGAGCAGAAAGCGAGAAATCACCCGCCAGGGAGGATGGCCATGCTGCAATCCCTTCTCCTCCATTCTTTTCTCGGGATCTTGGGCACGCACACACATGCGCCCAGCGCGAATTTAGGTCACCAGGTACGGGACTTGAACAGCTGTCGACTACCTGGGAAACCAGTGGCATAGCCGTATGCCAACTGCTGGTCCCCAAATACTCATTATTATTAAAGAGGGTTGTGGTCAACAGGTAGAGTGTTGGTTACGGTGCTGGACTCCCACATGGCCAACATGGTTCAAGTCCCAGGAGTATGAAAATCATACCAGCTTTGTGTGTGTGTGTGTGTGTGCGTGTGTGTACGCATGGCCAAAATCAGAAAATGGAGAAGGAGGGATTTCAGTGTGGCCATCCCACCTGGGGTAATCTCTCATTTTCACACTGGCTCAGGCAAGTGCACGCTCCTATGGAAAAAAAAATCTATAAATAGATGGATAGATAGGGTTTAACACTAAGTTAAAAACCTCATCAGTTTATACCTGACCATACAATTTTTTGGTAATTGTCAATCATTTAACTTCCATCTTAAGATTTCTCAACTAGGGGCCTGCAGGTGGTGTGGTAGTTAAGAGTGCTGGACTCCCACATGAACAAATGTGGTTCAAGTCCTGAACCTGGTGATTTGCTCACTCACTCGCTCTCTCTCTCTCTCCCTCTCTGGTCAAATTAAAATAAACAAATAAAGTTAAATTTTTAAAAAAGGAGAATCAGATTTTTAAAAAAAGAAAAAAAGATTTCTCAACTAGAAAATGGAAATAGTTTATAGTATTTAGATTTATAAGGAAGTTTGTAAAGATTTCAATTAGCTGCAAATACTTAGAAAATACACAACAAGCATCTTAATGTGAAAAAAATCAGCATTCAGTGGGAAAAAAAATTAATGTGTGGTAATGCCTTCATAATAATAAATTATGGGGGACCAGCAAGTGGTGTAATGGTTATGTCACTGGACTCCCACATAGTTTGAGGCCCAGACCCAGTGGCTTAAAATTCATGCCAGGTGTGTGTGCATGCATGCCCAAAATCTTAAGAGGAGAAGGGACTGCTGTGTGGCCATCCCCACAGGGGGTGATGTTTCACTTTCTGTCTCTCTTCCATAAGCCTCTCATGGAGTATGTAAAAATAAATGATTTGGGTCCTACTGTTGAGAGTTTAACATTTTCTTTTTTTTTCTTTTTTTTGGAGAGGTTTTTGCTATAGGGCGCGTGTGCTCGCCAGACAGACAGAGAGAGACAGAAAGCGAGAAATCACCCCCTAGGGGGGATGGTCACGCCGCAATCCCTTCTCCTCCATTCTCCTCTCGGGATCTTGGGCATGCACGCACACGCACCCGGTGTGAGTTTTAAGTCACCGGGTCCGGGACGCGAACCGCGGTCGACTACGTGGGAGTCCAGCGACATAGCCATTACGCTAACTGCTGGTTCCCGAGAGTTTAACATTTTAGAATAGAGTATTACATATAATTCCTCACATAAAATAGAGTATTACAGAGAAAAAGAAGGGGACTGAATAAGTCTTCTAATGTCAAATTCACAAATTATTAGAACAGACCAGTATTTGTATTTTTGTTGCAATATTTGATGAGAACTGAGAACATGAAAAAAGAAACATTTAAAATTTTTTTCTCATAGATAGAAAGTACTAACTTACATTTTGCATTAAGTTTGTTAGATTGGCTATTTTTAACACAGACACTTTGGATGAAAAATAGTATTCAAATGTGAGACTGAGAATATGGTGAAGAACAGGTATTACTTTGTTCATACAAAGGTCACCATATAAAATTATCTTCAATCACATCAATTAGTATGAAATAATTTTATTCTTGTCATAGTATGTTTCATCAGTACAATCTACAATAGTTTATAGTGAATCCCAGTAAAGTCAAGTAACATTTAATAGGATCCTACTGTAATTTTTAAAACTGCATATACCACATAAAAAAATCACAACTTTTGAAATTCATATACATTACAACTTTCTTTTAACTATGAAATAAAGAGATGGCAGGTGTATACACAAACACACACACTAAAAAAAAAAAAAAAAAAATTGCACCACATAAGGATATTTTGGTCTACGACGGATGGCATATACAATGGTGGTCCCATAAAAAGCCTATAGTTTACAACATGTAAGTCTGTGTAAGTATATTCTATAATGTTCACATAAAATCACAACACATTTCTCAGAACTTATCTTCATTAGATAGTGTGTGTGTGCACGCACATCTGCTCTTTATCAAACAGATTTATGTAAGGGTATTCATGCTATAATAATGAAAGTCATACTTAATTTACACTTTAGTTGAAAACACTTAGCACTAGCATTTTAAATGGAATGTACATGTAAATGAAGAATCTAAATATTAAAAAAGACTTAGAGACACATTTCAGAACCTACACTTTCAAAGAGCAACTATGGAACTTGCTACCTGCCCTGTTATCTGCACATTTCCTTTTTCCTTTTCTCTTATGATAAAGCCAAGAATATATGAGAGGACTTCAAAAAGTTCATGGAAAAGTAAAAGTATACATTTATTTTGGTGTAAGAAATTTAAAAATCCATGTGTAGATTATTCATAATATGCATTTTCTGTGAACTTCAAGACCCTTCTCCCTCTGGGACCAGCAGTTAGCATAATGGCTACGTCACTGGACTCTCACGTAGTCGACTGCAGTTCGCGTCCCGGACCCCGTGGCTTAAAACTCACGCCGGGCATGTATGCGTGTGTGCCCAAGATCCCAAGAGGAAAATGGAGGAGAAGGGATTGCAGCGTGGCCATCCCCACTGGGGGGTGATTTCTCACTTTCTGTCTCTCTGTCTCTCTCTGTGTCTGGCGAGCGCACGCATCCTACAGCCTCGCGGGCGCCCGCCGCCCAAACAAAAAACCCCTTAAAAAAAAAAAAAAAAAAAAAAGATCCTCCCCCCTCTGGGAGAGGTTTAGATTCTGCAACAATACGGATCCTCTTCAGAAACACCGTTGTCCTTCCTAACATTCATCATTAATACATAAAACTGACATAGCAAATGAGAGGAAGGCAACACCTTTCAGCTCTGGCCACCTAGTTATAAAGGAATCTGAGAAGATACAGATAATGCAGGATGTTGGGGAAAGATAAAAGCAATATCAATCCAATTCTTCTCAGTACTATTTTTTGCTTTTATTTTTTTCCTAAGAATTCAGAAACAATAAGAATATTTGACTAAAAGACTATAAAGAGGTGATATAAATAATACATGCAGTGAATACAGTTAAGAATGGCAGGCAAAGGACTGGCACATGAATATTCACAGCCCCAAAGAGAAAATTCCAAATTTGGAAGGTCTTCAAAAATTGGAATATTCATATAACAACTGTTTACTGCACACTTACTGTGTGCTGAACATTGCTATAAAAAGAGAATGTAATCTAAAACACAGCATGCCAGTAAAGGACTCTGATTCAGCATTTTAAGCTTATTAAGACTTTTAGCAAAATAAAATTTCTTCTAGGGCTCCTTTGCACAAAATTCATCTTTCTTTTTAAATTGCTTATTCACTTGCTTACTTAATATATTAATATTGCACAGGGTACTTACAGTGCTACAGTTTCATAATACCCTATTAAATAATAGTGTATCACACTATTGATCATCTTTGTTTCTAATTCTATTTTTTTCCAGAGAAAAGTTATACTTTTATACACACATTTCTCTCAGTTAGCTACTAGAAAACTACTCATTATGAGGACTAAAATTGGCTCATGTTTGGTGAAAAATAAATGGCAATTTATTGGAAATAAGGTGGCAACAGGTGGCATAGTGGTTAAGGCACTGGACTCCTACATGTATGCCTATGGTTCAAGCCCTGTCTTTGCAGCTCAAAAATCATGCTAGGCTCATATACACATGTGCCCAAAATCTTGAGAAGAGAATGTAAGAGGAGGGATTAGCCATCCTCTACAGGAGATGATTGCTCACTTTCCCTGTCACTCTCCAGTGAGCACAACTGCCCTATTACAAAAATCTTAAAAACATCAGAAATGAATTGAATAAACTCAGCATTTGACAAATACACATGAGTAAATTCAGTAGAATGTGAAAACCCCTGAGCCATGTGACACGAAAAGGCAGAAATATTAAATAGTGAAGAAAATACTACAAATTTAAAAATTATAAAGCATGATAGCATATCTTCCAAGAAACATGTCATTTTCCTATCACTAGATGAAATGTCATTGACTGAACATTTCCAATCCAAAACAACTTCTTCCTTTAGCATTTTGTAGATTGGCCTCAATCTCTTCTGCTGAGACTATGCTGTTATGATATCCATCCTCCTAATAAAGCAGGCTGGCTGACTTTTAAATAAACACACACACACACACACACACACACACACACACACACACAGCAATATATTTTTCTTTTTTTTTTTCTACTTCCCACCTCCAAATGTTGTAACTCTAATCACTCAAAGAAAATGAAGAAAGGATAAAACAGTGACCTTAAAATTAAGGTGTACTGTGCTTTGGGAAACAGGCAATTCTTCAAAAAGTTAATCAAGGAGTTACCACACAACCCAGCAACTACAATCATAGGCTTACACCTAAGAGAACTTAAAATATGACCACAGAAAAATGTCCACATAAATCTTGACACAGTACTACTCAAAGGAAAATAAAATTAATCATATAAATGATAACTGAAAAAATAAAATAGGATATCCATGTAGTTGTATTTAAGTCACTAATGAAAGAAATGAAATACCGACAGATGCTACAACATGGACAAACCTTGAAATCAGTACACTAAGTGAAAGAGGCAAATTGCAAAGGACTACCTATTACAGGAATCCACTTTCATGAAATGTCCTTCATAGGTAGATCAGAGACAGAAGGTGGATGATTAGTGGTCTCCAAGGATGAAGTGAAGAGGGAACAGAATGGAGTTAACAGATACTGGGTTTTGAAGGTAGGGCAAAATGTTCAGAAATTTAATAACGGTGGAGGTGATACAATTTTATGAATATATTAAAAATCACTGAATTGTATACTTTCAAATGATCAGTTATACAGTATATAAATTATGTCTCAATTTTAAAAACAAAGATTAAAGGTTATTTAAAATTTTCTCATTATTTTATGGTCTACTTTTAACAATAAATATATAGGATTACTTAGTAGACAAATAACGTAAAAGTTCTCTTTGCTTTCTTTGAAGTGGTCAATTTAGTTATAGAATGAGAGAAAAACTGGAGGGGAAAGGAAGAGAAGGAGATAGCACCTTGATATCAGCAAGACATTCAAGCAATTACCCCATATGTATATAAACACCTCCTCTGCTGTCGAATCCCATCATCCATAGAAAGGTTGAAAAATTAATTTTCAATGAGGGGGGGATAATTCTTAACCTTTAAGCTAAAAAAATACTTCCTGTGATATAGCAGGAAGTATTAATATTCCCATTACATAGCTCAGATTTGGAAACTGAGGCTTAAAGGGGCTAAGTACTTTCTCTTACGTATTAGACAACACAGCTAGAAAAAACTTCAGACACATCTGACTGCAAAGTCTAGTCTTTCTATTGTTATAAAGACCAAATTTAACTCTGAAGAGTGGAACTACAGACACGTAAATTCACCTTTGCTACTGATGGCAGAAGTCTGATCATGAAGTTTTTTCTCATTTCTCTTTTTGTTAAAAAAAATTTTTTTTATTTTCCAAAAGATACATGTACTTGTTGGGAGGCACTGAGGGGTGGGGAGAGAGGGAGAGAGAAGGCTCTCCCCTCAGGGAATAGTCATGCTGCAATCTTCTCTACCATTTGTCCTTTTGGGATTGTGTATGTGTGCGCGCACACAGACGTTTTTCAAGATACTGGGCCCAGACTTGAATCACACAGTCAGTCATGTAAGAACCTGCCACCTTAACCACCACCCATGGGCTGACCCCATGAGGTTTTTCTAAAGTAAATTATTTTGTATCTCAAACACAGCAAGAAGGCAAAATGTTCTGTGCCCTTGTTTGCTTGTAACAGCATCAAAGTCACTCATAACAAGCATCATTGCCCACTCTGAACTTCTGATTTACATTGTTAATTATATTCTGTAATGTTAAAAGCAACGCTGTCATGGGTTACGGCCCTGTGTGTTGGTCAAACTTTAGTATACTCTTCGTTAGGGAATATGCTCCTGATTCTAGACAGTCTCACGAACCTGGTCATGTGAATAACAGACAGGGTACGTGGAGGCTTAAGACAGACACATCATTACTAAGAAAATCTGATGACAGGTCTGGTGGCATCTTTCTACATGAAGGACAATAGTCTTTTCACTATTCTGTCAAAGTTAATGAACTTACCCATCAGTCTTGCTATCTGTTCAAGGCATTTTTTTTTAATTATTATCATTACTTTTTAATTTCCTATAGGTCATGGACACTCACCAGAGAGAGAAGGAAAATGAGAAAGCAAGTCACCACGCCTGGGACTTGAACCACTGTTGGCCATGTGGGAGTCTAGCACCTTAACCACCACACACTACCTGCTGGCCCAGAATCCCTTCTTAAATGCCTACAGCCTTACTCCAGTTTTTTCAGAATCTGACATTATCTACAGATTTTGTGTCATTTAAAATACAATTCCATACTGACTTTTTAATATACTACATATTAAAATCCCTATAGATAGGTCATAGAATATTTTGGTTCTTTCTAATGAGACATTTATGCCTTTCACATATTTGTGCTGAGTGGCCTATCTCTTCTCATTTATAATTCAGATAAAGACCATAGAAGAAAAATTTCTTATAGAAGAGTTGCTTATTAGCAAGTAAAATATTGAAGACTGCAGCATAAGTTTAGGAGCTTCCAGTTTATCCAGAGCACAGAGATGCTTTTTGAAGTCTATTTGTGGATACAGTAGTCTCCCCTTTATCCCGCAAGGGATACTGGTCCCATATCCTCAGAGGATGCCTGAAACCACAGATTGTACTGAATCCTAGAAAATGTTATGTATTTTCCTATACATACTAACTCATGATGAAGTTTAATTTATAAATTAGGCACATTAATAGAGTAATGATAATAAAATCAATTTTAACCATTCTATAATAAAAGTTGTAAGAATATGGTTTCTCTCTTTCAAAATACTGAATTCTACTGCAGGTAACTGAAACCAAAGTAGATGAAACCATGGATAGGACTACTGTAAATTCCAACCCCACCCCACCCCCCCAAGTATTTACAAAACTGAAAAATCTGTGCTCCAGGAAGCATTAAACATCTCTGAAGATATATGTAGGTTTATATATATTGCTTACAATTAGCCTTGGAAATAGACTCTATAATGAAAAGTTAGCTATGCTTCTGGAAGCTAAACTTTAAAACATAAATTTTAACTTTAAAAAAAAAAAAGTGCTTTATTGTCTCACTTGGTCCAAGAAACTAGATCCTTGATTTAGTTCTGTGTTAAATTTTTATGCAAAACTATTTACTGCATGTATATTATGTAGGATGAGAAGGAAAATGAGAAAGCAAGTCACCACGCCTGGGACTTGAACCACTGTTGGCCATGTGGGAGTCTAGCACCTTAACCACCACACACTACCTGCTGGCCCAGAATCCCTTCTTAAATGCCTACAGCCTTACTCCAGTTTTTTCAGAATCTGACATTATCTACAGATTTTGTGTCATTTAAAATACAATTCCATACTGACTTTTTAATATACTACATATTAAAATCCCTATAGATAGGTCATAGAATATTTTGGTTCTTTCTAATGAGACATTTATGCCTTTCACATATTTGTGCTGAGTGGCCTATATCTTCTCATTTATAATTCAGATAAAGACCATAGAAGAAAAATTTCTTATAGAAGAGTTGCTTATTAGCAAGTAAAATATTGAAGACTGCAGCATAAGTTTAGGAGCTTCCAGTTTATCCAGAGCACAGAGATGCTTTTTGAAGTCTATTTGTGGATACAGTAGTCTCCCCTTTATCCCGCAAGGGATACTGGTCCCATATCCTCAGAGGATGCCTGAAACCACAGATTGTACTGAATCCTAGAAAATGTTATGTATTTTCCTATACATACTAACTCATGATGAAGTTTAATTTATAAATTAGGCACATTAATAGAGTAATGATAATAAAATCAATTTTAACCATTCTATAATAAAAGTTGTAAGAATATGGTTTCTCTCTTTCAAAATACTGAATTCTACTGCAGGTAACTGAAACCAAAGTAGATGAAACCATGGATAGGACTACTGTAAATTCCAACCCCACCCCACCCCCCCAAGTATTTACAAAACTGAAAAATCTGTGCTCCAGGAAGCATTAAACATCTCTGAAGATATATGTAGGTTTATATATATTGCTTACAATTAGCCTTGGAAATAGACTCTATAATGAAAAGTTAGCTATGCTTCTGGAAGCTAAACTTTAAAACATAAATTTTAACTTTAAAAAAAAAAAAGTGCTTTATTGTCTCACTTGGTCCAAGAAACTAGATCCTTGATTTAGTTCTGTGTTAAATTTTTATGCAAAACTATTTACTGCATGTATATTATGTAGGATGCACACATGGTAAAGGACTTTAAGGACACAAAGTGATAGAAAATCTGGTTCATGTTCTAAAAGTGCTCCCAGACTAACCGAGTCAATAATGTAGAGACATATATCATTTTAATACAAGGAAGAGAATAAGGCATATTCTACAGAGGAAATGATACAACACGAGATAGAAACACAGTCAATGGAAGTCTAGTTCTGGTACTGTGACAGGGTAATGAGGAGACAGATATTAGAGAAAACTGCATGAAATACATGTCATTTAAGCAATGCTCAGTTTAAGTAGGAATTGAAACATGTAGAGACTAGGAAGAAGGGCATGTTGGGTAACAGCACAGCATAAGCCAAGATATAGGATATGAACTGTGTAGGCACATACAAGGTTGATACTAGAAACACATCTAGGAAAAGGTACCTTTCCCCTTCCTCTACACAAATACAGTCCCTTGCCAGAGAGCACAATGCGGAAAGCAGAAAGCCAGTGGGATTTTAGCTCCCACATCCAGGCATTTTGTTTACAACTGATAACCAGTTGAGGCAAAAGTGGGCATGTACAACAAGAACATACGGGGCAGCAGTGAGAGACTTCTATTAAATAGAGTCTACCACTGCAGCTGTGCAACTTCAGATAAATTTGTACCAGAAAGAATGTCTTATCTAGAGATTAATATAAAATTAATAACTAACTAGTAACCCACAGATTAATGAGTAAATTACAGAGTGCCTTTGTACCAAGCTTGGCCAATGTAGACAATCAACTTACAACAGTAGTAATTGTTTAAGCAGAAGGGACGCAGGGGATTTTAAATAATTCTAGAAAGGTAGACTGGACCTAGAATTCTGAGCTACCATATCTGCAGATTCCTGAGACGGTAACATATCTTTATTAAGCATCTCTCATTTTAGCCAGGTAAAGAACAAGTGAAGGATTACAAAATAATTCCATTAATGCTGTATATGTCGTTACACTGGTGCAAAGTCACCAATTGTCATTGAGCCTGGAGGACATTATGGTTAAGTAAAAATAAACCAGGCACAGAAAGAAAAATGTCACATATTTCTCCCTCAGGGAAACTTAGGAGAAAAAAAAAAAAAAAAAAAAACTCTTTGGCCTGGTGCCAGGCACAGAAAGAAAAATGTCACATGTTTCTCCCTCAGGGACACGTAAGAAAATAAAAAAAAAAAAAAAAAAAAAAAAAAAAAGAATGACCTCATAGATGTTCCATGAAGAATGGCTGCTAGAGGTTGAAAAGGATTGGTAGCAGGGAGGGAGAGAAGATGAAAAATACAGGTAGGTTAAGAGGAATAAAATACAGTGTTATAAAATACAGTGGGAAGAATATAGTTAACAACAACCTATGATATATCTCAGAATAACTTTAAAAAAAAAAAAAAAGGATTTTCGGTGTTCCCAATGCACAGTAAATACAATGACTGAGATGATGAGTATACTAAGTAACCTGACTTAACCACTGCATACTGTAATCTCGTACTGAAAAATCACATTGTTCCACAACAAATATGTACAATTATTATATATGTTGATGATTCTGTTTTCTACCACAGTACCAAAGAGACAACTTCCACTTCTAAACACAGATGGGCTATACTAAAGGAAAGTGGTCGCAGGACATACCGATGCATGCATTTATCGCTTATAATAACACACCACACAGAATGCTCCTAAGCAAATTCCTTCTCAAGAGGCCTAAAGAGAAAACAGCTAAAACAAGCATTGGCAGAAAGAAATGAATTGTGGACTACTCCTTTATAAGTAATTAGTTCTTAACCCATCAAGGGGTTGTGAGAGGCCTTTATTGCTGGTTCACCAATATGTTTTTCATTTGGTTTCTTTTAAAAGCACAGATGTGGTCATTTTAAGTACTTCTTAGAATAGATAAATAGTTACTAAGAACAGGTCTATAACTATTTTTCTTAATATATGATCTAAAATGGAAAACTATAATCACAGTAAAGTAGATCTTCTACTAAAGTCACTTTCAGTTAACTTGCATCTCTAAAGTTCTGAATCACTTCCTCTGAATGATTAAATTTAGGTGGTATGAGGTATATAAAAATTTGAGTACCCTCAGTAAATGGCAAACTGCTACAAAAAGAAAGTTGATATAAATTTCTTTTTGACACAAATGGTTTATTTCAAAACGCAAAGCTATTACTACAATACAAGAAAACAACTTGGTATTCTGGGCAGCAGAATGATAACTTTTGGTTATTTGGAAATGTTTCACTGAATTTTCTGAAAACAAGGCAGCTGGAATAGAAGCATCCTACATGGCTGGTAGGATGCTACTCTATTAGCAGGAGTTTGCTCTCTCTTCTGCCATTACCTCCACATTAGTCAGAACTACTAGACTTTGGATTAAAATTCTACTCTCTAATATTTTTTGTTGGTAATTATTAAAGTCTAGTGCTATAACAATATTTGTGAGTCTGTGCTCCTATTATTTACATCTCATAAAAAGAAACACCAGTAAAAATATTAGGAAAGTATGATAATTTAAGATTAATAAAATATTAAAATTAATTATTAATGTATTACTGAAATATAGGAAAGCAGTTCCTTTAGGGGTCAGCAGGTGACATAGAGGTTAAGACACTGGATCCTACATGGCCAGCTAAGTAGTTTTTGAGTCCCAGACCCAGCAGCTTGAAAAACAAGCCCGGTGTGTGTGTGTGTGTATGTTCCCCCAAAATCCTAAGAAGAGAAGGGATTGCAGTGTGGCTACCCAACTAGAGGGTGATTTCTCACTTGCCCTTTCTCTTTGTCTATCTGTCTCACTCTGGTGAGTGCATGTGCCCTATGGCAAACAAAAAATATATATAAATCCTTTGTGGTTGGAAGATTTAACTTGGGTATAGCCATGATAATGCAACAAAAAGGAAAATAATCAATCTTTAATATCTGCTGCTCGGAAATAACATCCCAACCACCTTTTGGGAAAAGATCCTCTAAGAAGAAACCAATGAGAAATTTTCTAGGGCCAGGAGTGAAGTAGTAAAACATGAAGTTCTATGAATCTGATCTACAAGAAAGTTCCAGGCTTGCATCCAGATATACAAACATCTCTTCCTGAGTACACCAGGCACACTCATGCCCCTGACCTGAGGCTGGCTAAGGCTGAAGTAGATCATGGAATCAGGACCCCTTTGGGAGGGCTGTCTCTTTCTCTCTCTTGCTCATGGAAGAAATAAACTATTTTTAGAGAGAGAGAGGTTTCTAGGTTTCTGACTTCACCAAGTTTATGTCAAGGCAACCTAGATGTAGGAGTCTTCAAAAAGTTCACAAAAATATGTATTATGAAAAAGCTATGCATGTATTTCCAAAAATTTTTGCATAAATAATCTTGTACTTTAATTCTATTTTCTACAAACTTTTTTTTTTTAGGGGGAGCGGTTTTTGCTATAGGGTTTGTGTGCTCGCCAGAAAGACAGAAAAAGTGAGAAATCAACCCCCTCCCCCAAGGGGGATGGCCACACCACAATTCATTCTACTTCATTCTCTTGAGATCTTGGGCATGCACATACCCAATGTGAGTTTAAGCCACCAAGACCGGGACTTGAACCGCAGTTGACTACATGGGAATCCAGCAACACAACCATTACACCATCTGCTGGTCCCTATTTTCTAAAACTTTCTGAAGCCTACTCATAAATGGGGACTAAAAACTATTCAGAAAAACAAGTCATGTCTTATGCACCAACTTTCTGAGAAAGTCCTCCTAAAAGATATTACATTGGCTTAAAAGAACTCTTACGTCTTTTAAAACAGAACTAATGTTACTGTCCAGGCATTTGTAAGATTGGTCCAAATATGTACTCCTTTTTTTGTTTTTCCCTTTAAGAGAAATTTTTTTCTATAGGCGTATGTGCTCACCAGAGAGACAGAGAGGTAGAAAGCTAAAAATGAGAGCTGGAGGGAATGGTCACACTGCAATTCCTTCTCCCCCATTCTGTTCTTGGGATTTGGGGCATGCACGCATACGTATCCAGTGTGAGTTTTAAGTTGCTGGTCTAAAATATAAGCCAGCACATAAAAAAACAGCTACAAATCCAATTCTCTATAAAAGTTTTTATCTAGGGTAACTCAGAAATTTCCATGAGTAAAAAAATAAGACAAAAGCAATCATTCTTAATATCCTGAATAGCAGTAAACAACGAGGATTTTCATCCTAAAAGGCTGGAGGCTCAGCAGCGAGTGGCAGCATATGATAATTGGTGCTACTACTAAATAGGCTGAGGCCTGATGGGAGGCTTGGACTGCAGGCCACTCTAAAAAGTTGCTTGTACCTCTGTCTCAGCTACTGAGGAGACTGCAAGACTGCATGATGAGATTTAGCAGGGCCCCTCTTCCAAAAAAAAAAAAAAAGAACTAATTCTGAATTGCCTTTAAGTTCCTTACCAATTTCACAATAACTATCTTATTGAAAAGTTACTTAGTCCTACTAGAGGTTTTAATTTTTTATGACAACATATTTTACAAAAGAGTATGGCTAAATGAGCAAAATATCACTTTCTAAGATGTTTTAATAGCAAACCCTAATAACTTTGCTATTTCCTACACAACACCTTGGCAATAAAATAATTAATTCTGTATTTACAAAAATTAATAAAATAATTTTAAGATTAAGCCATGATAACATTTTCTTAAATCTGCTCCATTATTCATTTAGGCTTCTATTTTCAAATTTAATTGATCTGAATAATGCATTAAAATGAGAAAAGCCATGATCTGCAACACATAATCAATGACTTGTAATTAAATAAAGACTAACTCTTATTTAAAATTATAAAAATACACTTTGAAAAACTTTATTGAAGAATCTTCATCTTAAGTGCATTGTATTTAAAAAAGGGTGAAAATTTCAGTTACTATCATCTTCCTATACCATTATTATCTTCACTGTTTTTAAAAACAAGTGCCAGAAGTCAGGTATGCTTGCCAGAGAAAAAGAGAAAGAGAGAAAAAAAGAAAAATCCCCAATGGGGTGTGGTCACAACACAATCCCTTTCTTCTATCTCTCTACCTCGTCAGTATTTTGAGCAAGCACACATAAACACCCAACATGTTTTTCAAGCCCCCAAGATGGAACTCAAACAGCAGTCAGCCAGCCATGTAGGACCTGGCTCCCTAACCACAGGGCTTAATTGCTGTGCTATGGGGCAGGCCCAAGGGGATCTTCCAAAAAAATAATCGAAAATATGTATTATCAAAAACTATCAATGGATTTCAAAATTTTCTGAATCAAAATAAACTTTAATTCCATTTTCCACACTTTTTGAAGCCCCCTTGTATGAAACTTCTCAGTGTCTACTGCTGAAACATGACACGTGCAACCTGTATTGTCCTCATGCTCTCACTTACAACCTTTCTTTTTTTTTTACCAAGAAATCACTTAACTGGTTCACAATTTTAATATCCAATAATTAAATTTTAATAAATTCACTTGTGTAGTGAAAACCAAGTGGTTTCTCTATGCCATCTCTTTTTTTAAAATAATTATTTACTTAATTTTAGTTATTTATTCATTTTATGTTAATTTAACTAGAGAAAGACACACAGAGATTAAGAGAGGGAAAGTGAAAAAGCAAGCCACCAGGTCCAAGATTTGAATTGTGGTTAGCCACATGGGAGTGTTCAGCGTCTTAACTACCACGCCACCTGCTGGTCCCATCTATGCCATCTCTTTATAGTCTGTTACACAGTCATTTATAGGTGGGCTTGAAAAGAGGTACAATTAAGATAATCAATTTTCTGGAACCAGCAGATGGTGTAATGTTTATGTTGCGAGACTCCCACATAATTATCCATGGTTTGAGTCTTGGGCCCAGTGGCTTGAAAAACTCACGCCAGACTCATGGGCGTGCATGGCCAAAATCCCAAGAGGTGAGTGGAGGAGAAGGGACTGTGGCGTGGCCATCCCCCAGAAGGATAATTTCTTGCTTTCGGACTCTGTTTCCCCAGTGACTGCACACACCCTATAGCAAAAATCTCTTGCTTAAAAGAAAAAAAAAAAAAGATAATCAATTTTCCATTCAGCAAGATAAAAACAAAGAAAATGTTTTGCTTTCACAGGAGAAACAGATATTGAGAAAATGAATACCTGGAAATCATAGCTAACTCATCCTCTGCATATATTTGCATAAAATTACTTATCTTCTTCTGTTACTTTCTCTGTTTGGAAAAAATATGCTAATCTTGAATAAATATCTCTTTAATATTTTATTTGGCAATCAATGCTCCCCTAGTAAGGCACTGACAAAAGCAATTTCCATGTATCATTCAGGGATTGGATATATCCATATGTAATTATTTATAGAAAAATAGTTGAAACTATAGTCCCTAGTGACTACATATTTGAATGAAAGTATATTATATGCAGTTTTCCAAAAGAATAAGATATGTAAATAAACAATTATCATAAAAATGAAAAACATACATGTAGATGCATTTTCTAGAGGTTTAGGCAAATTAGGTTAAAAAAAAAGGCTGACATAATCAAATGTCAAAACCTAATGACAAAAATAACAATGCCTACTACATAAATATTTCTTTAATGAATGAATATATGTTAGCATTTCATACTTCACAAGTAATAATAGGCGTAGACAATTTAAATATAATTATAGAGTTAGAATTGAAATCTATTTTTAATATAAAATTTAATACAAAATTAATACAAAATTCTATCTACTGAAAATTTATTTAATGAAATATCTTTCCCCATCCAAACTCTACAATACCACATCAATGATGTTAATAACAACCTTCAAATCAATCCTAAATGATCACTATACTAAGAAGCTACTATACAAACTTATAAACTCTTACTTTCATGTGCATTTCATCTTTTCCTTTCTTTTTCAGCAAGTACTTATTGATCATGTACTATATACAGTTTAGTAAATGAAAGATTTCTATATAGTAAAGCACCTCTTAATAGAGTTACTGTATTGGCATTCACATAAACACAAAAGGAATCTAAGAAGACAATACTTTACAAAAGAGGTTAAAAACAGTCTTAAGGATGAGCTAGACTTCGTAGGGCAAAGGGGAGAGGTAGAAAGGAAAGACAGAACAGAGGTGTTCAGTACAATAACAGTGAAGGATAGGAAAACAATGGAAGGCAAGGCTAGGAAAGCCGGCAAGGGCCAGCTTGGGAAGGACTTTGTTTGCCTGATAAGAAAATTTGGACAACTTAGTGCTATGGACTCAAGATTCTTAACTCTTTAAAAATAAGGATTTCTATTATAAAAAAGAAGTAAGGAGCTGGATGGTGGCACAGTGGTAAAACATGATGCTTTGTGAGGCAATCCCATATGGGAAGGTTAATAGTCAAGTCCAGTGACCTCCCTAAGTATGTGTGTCCATCACCTGGGATTAGCTGAAGGATGGGGTAGATCACAACATCAGGACCCTGTTGAGGGTGTTATGTCTCTCACTCTCCCTTTTTCATGGAATGAATAAATAAACCTTAAAAAAAAATGGAGATCCATCCATCTCCATCTTTTCCCCAAATGACAGTAATTGTACTTTTGTCATCTTTGAGATGTAATAGCAAGAACCATGATGAATTAAGAAACTTCTTTTTGAAAAATGTTTATTGTGGGGCCAGCAGGGGGTGTGGTGGTTAAGGATGCTGGACCCTCACAGGCCTACTGCAGTTCAAGTCCTAGACCTGGTGGCTTGCTTTCTCACCTTCCCTCTCTCTCTCTCTCTTATCTGTCTCTCTCTGGTCAAATTAAAATAAATAAATAAAATTAAATAATTTTTAAATTTTTTTATTAATTTTAATAGTACATACATATACTTTTAAATTAACAGTACATATGTATGAGCCAATTCTGACTCTTTTCCCCAGAATTATTTAATTTAATTAATTAATTAATTAATTAATTTTGCTATAGCACACATACACCCAGTGTGAGTTTAAGCCGCTGGCTATAGCACACATGCACCCAGTGTGAGTTTAAGCCGCTGGGTCCAGGACTCCAACCACGGTCTACTACATGGGAGTCCAGCAACATAGCCATTACGCCAACTCCTGGTCCCTTAAAAAATGGTTTGAAAATCTCGTTTCACAAGAACTACGTTGAAGGAATTAAAAAAAAAAAAAGAAAAAGTTGGCAAGGGTACAGCACTACAAATACCCAGTGATATTTAGGGGTCTTTGAGAACAAAGCAACAGCTCTAGACTAGCCAAAAGCATTTGCAACATATTGTTGGCAGATGCAGGTTCCACTTGTCATTCCCCAGAAGGTACTAGTGAGCAAAAGGAAAATGCCTCTCAGCAATGATTTATCATAGTGATTGATTCTCAAACTAACGGCCTATTTACAGGCTATTATTTTGTAAGCACAGAATATGGGTACCATATTAAGTCTTAATTATAATCTATATTCTTTCCTCATTCTTAGAATAGATTATAATTATCTAAGACATTTCTATTAAACTGCATCTACCCTCATAAGACACATATAGTAAAACTGTTAAATATACAGAATAGTAAAATTCTTAAAGGTCTTTCTAAGGTCAGTCAAACATCTACATTTTAACAAATACCTAAGACCTATTGGTCTATCCTATAATATGTGATTCTATGTCAAGGTTCATGCATTTTTACCCATTTAAGGAGATTCAATGTACATTTTTGGAAATCACTACTACAAAAATAAAAACAATTATCAATCTATTTAATTATTAAAACCTATTTATTAAAGAATTAGTATGACATACATTGAATTTTCTTTCTAGTGCCTCAAAGTGTCAGAATAATAATATATGATGTGCTTATTCATACCATACCTCCAAACAAAAACACAGTATCATGCTTCTCTTTCACTCTTGGCTCTGCCTGCTGAAATGTTGAGTTTGCTCTTTAATTCTGGCTTACTTGTCTCATAGCAACCATAAAAGCACACAGGTAAATTGCTACTGCTATAACTAAATAACCATCTCAAGGTTTATTCTATATATTGATGTAATTCAAGTTATTATATTATAATATGGACTATAGAATTAAGCATCTTTCTATGGTCATCAGTGCACTGGCTCAAGTTTTATAAGCTCACAGCAGTTCTGCGTCATAAATTAAAACCTCCGTTATTCAAACACGTCAATTGGAATCTTCATTTAAGTAAAAAATTTGGGAACATCAAATCTTAGATAAAAGAAGCAATATGTGTTACAAATCACTAGAGATTCAACTTCATTCTCTTGTGATTCTGACGTCTACAAATAATGTAATCATAAAAGCGGAAGACAATGTGTAAACACCGTATGATCTGAAATAAGAATTCTCACGTGTGTAATCAGTAGTGGTTTACAAAGTAGCACAGTCACTATGTTAATTCTGAATTCTAAAAAAAAAAAAAAAACAAAACAAAAAAACAACTCTATTTGATGGGCATTTTTTTTAGAGACAAGAAAACAAGGACTCAGAAATCTTAAATATCTTGGTCTAAGTCACATTGCTGGAAAATGGCAGGATCTGGATTAAAATCACATCTAGCTACCAACTCTATGCTCTTATCACTAAATCAGTTTATCTTGTGTTGCAGTAAATAAGACCTCAGCCATGGAGATGAAAACTAAGAAGGTCTACTGTTTAGCTTTCAGCCCAAAAAGGTTATTTTTAAAGGATGAGAGATCTAACAAATGTCGTCAGGTATATCAATATCTACATCTCATTTTTAGTCTATTACCAATATAGAACATCCATCCAACATCCCTGATAGAAGGTTTTGGTTTAAGCCAATTTCACCAAATTAAGTAAACAAAGATTTTAAGTCAAGAATAAAGGCACAGCTATGAAATCTTTCAGGAACCTGTGTATGCAGATTACAGTTAGATAGGATGTGCACAGAAGCAGTCAAGATTTGTAAAATTAATGAATGTATTTGACTTCAGGAACCAAAATGGCATGTGGACTTCATAGAAGACAGTGTAATTCATATACTTAGACCATCTTTGGACTTTTGTATAGTTTTTTTTTTTTTTAAGAAAAAAAAAGAGTTCAAAGGCCTCTATAGCCAACAAAACTATAGTGTTGACAGCAAATACACTGGATGTGTGTTAAGAATTAACATAACTGAAATTATCTACAGTGTGTGTAGGCATCTTATCCATAAATTCATGTTACAATTTAATAGTATTATTGTTACCCCTTATTTGGATCTACTTTGACATTTCATATAGAAAGAGGTGTTTATTATGCTTCAGACCCAATAAAAATAATATAAATGGTTTGGTATCTTTATTTTTATTCTAATCATCCCTCTGCTAAAAAGACTTGCCTATGAAGTAACTGGCAAAGATTTAAAATCCTTGAGTCACTTACTCTTAAAAATAAGGTTTTTATGGGACCAGCAGTTAGCATGATGATTATGTCGCCAGACTCTCATCTAGTCAACCACAGTTTGAGGCCTGGACCCGGTAGCTAAAACTCACGCCGGGTGTGTGTGCGTGCATGCCCAAGATTTCAAGAGGAGAATGGAGGAGAAGAGATTGTGGTGTGGCCATCCCCCCTAGGGAGTGATTTCTGGCTTTCTGTCTCTCCCCGTCTTTCTGGCAAGCACACGCACCCTATAGCAAGAAAAACTCTTAAAAAAATAAATAAATAAAAATAAGCTTTATAGGGGGCCAGCAGGTGGCACAGTAGTTAAGGTGCTGGACTCCCACATGGCTGACCATGGTTCAAGTCCTGGACCCGGTGGCTTGAAACATGCAGGATATGTGTGCATGTGTGCCCCAAATGAGAGGAGAATGGAGAAGAGGAGAATGGAGGAGAGGAGAATGGAGGAGAGGAGAGGAGAGGAGATTGTGGCATGGCCACCCCCCCCACCCCCCCCAGGGGTGGGGGGGGATTTTTTGCTTTCTGTCTGTTTCCTCTGTTTCTGTCTCTCCAGCAAGCACAAACACACTCTATAGCAAAAATCTCTCTCAGAAAAATATTAAAGTTTATAAGCATTAATAATCCTATCTTAAACAAAGCAATATCCATTTCCTATGACTGAAAAAGTTGTAAAAGTCAAGAGTAATTTAGTGACTAGAAAGGGGGAAAAAATCTAATGTATCTCTCTAATCAGTATTTTCTAGCAGACTGTAATTTTCAGGTTAGTTCAGATGTAGACTTATTCTTATCAAGCGAATTCACTAGCGATCTACTCAATACCTAATAAATTTTCTGTTCCTCAGTTTTGTTTTAAGAAAAACAAAAATCAATGACAAATCTACAACAAAAGAAAAATCTTTTCCTAAGCAACTAATTTGCTGCATAGAGGTAACTATAAAACAGAGGGGGGAAAAAAAAAAAACTTTAAGATTTTTATTTTTAGCAAAAGGAATGCTTAGACATCTGTTTTTGGAAAAAAAAAAAAAAAAAAACATTAACTCCAGAGACTAATTAATTATTTAGTGATTAATAGCCTTGAGTATTTTATTGTGTAAAATAATATATTACAAGAGACTTAAATGTCCTGAGTATAACATAGCAATAAAGTAGTCATATTCAGAAGCTTTAAAAAACAAAACCTATTGGGCCCAGTAGATGGCATATTGGTTACATCACTGGACTCCAACATAGTCGACCACAGTTCAAGTCCTAGACCCAGAGGCTTCAAAGTCACATCAGGCACGTGTGCGTGAATGCCCAAAATCCCAAGAGGAGACTGGAGGTGACTTCTCCCTTTCTGTCCATTTGTTTCTCTGGGAAGCATACGTGCCCTATAGCAAAAATCTCTCTTAAAAAAACAAACAAACAAACAAACAAAAAAAACCTATCAGAGTCAGCAAGTGGTATTTAAAGCACTGTATTCCCACATGGCAGAATATAGTTCAAGTACCAGACTTGGCAGCTTGAAAATCATGTCAGGTATGTGTGCGTGCACATCTAAAATCCCAAGAGGAAAACAGAACAGAAGGGACTGCAGCATTCCACCCCACCCCCCACCAAGAAGTGATTTCTCACTTTTCCTCTCTCTTTCTCTGGCAAGCTCACAAGAGCGTGAAAAACAAAAACAAAAACTTTCTATTTTTCTATGAAAATTAAAATATTTGGGCCCATCCCCAGGCCTAGTGGTGGTTAAAGGAACATGACACCATATGACCAACTGTGATATGAATCCCATCCCCAGTGGCTTGAAAAACTGTGCATGACCAAAATCCTAACAGGATGGACAAATGGAGGAGAAAGTTTGCATCCTGATCATGCCCCATTTTGGGGTGCTTTCTTCCCTTTCCCCCTTGCCCCCAACCCATGTCTTTGTCTCTGGCAAGTCCATGTACTCTCTGGCAAATTGAAAATAAAATAAAAATATTGAAATATTCTAATTTGTAGGTATATCCAAACTAGAACACATGGAAGTAATCTCTTAACTAATCCATCCCAATTCTTTTTCTTTTTTCATTGCCAGAGGGCACATGGGCTCACCAGAGAGACAGAGAGAGAAAGGGGAGCTGGAGAAAGCACCCCATGGTGGTGCATGGTCACACCCTTCTTCTCCATTCTGCATTCTGTTGTATTTGGGGGCACACAGGCATATGTGCCCAGCATAGCTTTCAAGCCACCAAAATCAGAACTTGATCCACACTTAACCAAGTAAAATTAGGCTCCCTTAACCAGTAGGCAATGGGGCCAGCCCTAATTCTTCCATTAATAATGTTACCACATAATATACTATTTTTCAAAAATAAATATCCAGCTGAGGAAGAAAAGAGGAGGACAGTAATTAAGGATAGCCCATAAGACAAAATACTGAAATTTGCTAATAAGTTAAAGCACTAGTAATAAAAGTAATGAATAACCTTCAAATGTACAGTATAGCATTTGCATTTTCATCTGATGGGTTAGTTTTGAATGAGCTCAGTCATAAATCAGATTAGTTTTATATGACCTGTGGCAAAGTGTTTGCTGGAATACAGTAACAAAAACATAAACAGAAATTTTTTAAAAGTCAATGTAGTGGATAAACAACTAAAAAAAATACTTATTTTCTCTGCCCTGACACGTTTTTCCTAACTGCTCTCTAGTCATTTTGATTCATTTTATTCCAAAATATATGAACTTCCTTTTCTGGAATCTTATACCCTGGATGTTATTGATATATTCAAATGTCAAAAAAGGCATAATAACTCTACAAACACCACTCATATGAGAATGACTTTTCCATTTCGAAATTCAATAGGTCTTTCAGAAAAACCTACATTTTAAGAAGGTAAATAGAGACTTTTTACTTACTGGCTTCCAAAAACGCAGTAAAAAATTAATTTTTTCTCTAAGAAGTGTCATTTAATTTTTCAGAGCATTCTTCACCATAAGAGAAAGATGACTTTAGAGCTAAGAGCTCTGAGTTTGTGTCTCAACTCTGACATTCTCTTAGGCAGTTTACCTGAACTATCTCATGTGCAAAATAAGAGATTTAGGCATCTACTATTTGGAGCTGTGAGGCTTAAATATTTTTCAATGGGCTGAGAAAAATACAAAACATTAATAAATGCTAGCTTCTACCTGCAGAAGGAAAGAAGGAGTGCATGTGAGTATTAGAATGAGCCATAAACTTCTGCCCTTACTTGCTTGCCCAAATAAAGCAATGAGAGCCTAGTATTATACATTGGTAAATTAACTTTACTTCACTGAAAGCTATTCCCACTGTTGTATCTTCCCTTGAATTTTGCTTCATTCCTATGGCTCTTTCAAATCCCATTATTCCTTTATGAACCAGCTCAAATTCCAATTTCCCCATAAAGTTGTTTTTCCTCTTAATTCCCTATGCCTCTAAAAATCTATGTGTAATAGATTTTCTACCTCAGAGTGACTTATCTAAATAAGACTGACTACTTGCAAATTTTGCTGTCTTTGAGAATACTGTATCTCTCGGTGTACATTTCTAAATTCTGCCATGCTGTTAGTTTTAATTCAATGAAAATGGTATTGTACTAAGTGCATACTACTTGCAAAGCTGAGCACAGAGATATGAGGAGGGAAAATTTAGTGAACCAATAAAACTGAGAAAACAGGGCCAGCCTATGGTGTGGTGATTAAGCTGGCTGGAATCCACAAGGCCAAGTGCACAGTGTGAGTTCTGGACACCATGGTTTGCAAAACCATGCTGGGCTCATGTGCATGGATGCCCAAAATCTCAAGAGGAGTAGAAATGGAAAAGGGATTGCAGTGTGACTTTCTTCCATGGCTTTCTCACTCTCTCTCCCTCTCCGTCACTCTCTGGGGAATACACATACACTATGGCAAATTTTTTTTTTAAAAAATTGAGAAAATGGACGAGAGAATCACCTAAGGCCTAGGATACGAAACTGCAGGGTTAAATGACTCGTGATGCAACGAGGAGCTACTGAAGATTATCAGAGAGAGAATGAAAAGTCTGGGTATAAGTCTGAGAAAGACAACTGGTGAGAAAACACAGAATGGCTAGGATAGGGAGTGGGGAGAGGAGGAGGAGACCATCAATAGTAAAGCTTATTTAAAAGATTAATGCCATTAGACACATAAGTAATCCACATTAATGAACAAATGGCAAAATCAATAATAACATAAAGGAATAAGTGACAGACCAAACTAGACAAATAAAAATGAGAAATCTCTGTATATATGGAATTTGTATATAAAAAGGGGAGAAAGAGGGAAGACAAAGAGATGATTCCAAGTTTTTGGTAATTCCATTAATTACACAAAATCACAGTGCAAAAACTACCTGTAGGAAAATAAGAATTTTTTATTGTGCAAGGCTTACCAAAACATTATGTGTAAAAGTTGAGAAGAAAGCTTGAAAGATGAAAGCTGTATGTGTAAGACCTCGGAGTCATCTATGAAGAGATAACTGAAGATTAAGGAGAAAATAAAAAGAAAAATGTACACTAACAAGTAAAGAAGTGTGAAGGCAAATGTTTAATTCCTAAGTAGCAAAAGAAAAAAACAAAATTACCTAACTGATCCAATAAGATCAGTACTTCTGAACTGGGTGCCACAGAGTTAAGGAAACTGGAAGAGAACGGTTTCACAAAAGAGGAGACTGTAAAATAAGATAAAAGTTGAGATGTAATTTCTGAGTTAAAGAAGGGTAGAAAGAGCAGAGGAAAATGCATATGGAGAAAAGCCACAACATGACTGAAAAGAAAAATCTTAATTTGCAGGTAATAGGTAGCCATCAATAGTTACGGTGGGCTAGCAGGGGGTGTGGTGGTTAAGGCACTGGACACTCCCACAGGGCAAATCGCAGTTTGAGACGTGGATCTGGTGGCTTGCTTTCTCACTTTTCTTCTCTCTCTGTGTCTGTATTTCTCTGGTTAAATTAAAATAAATTGACTGATTGAATGAATAGATAAAATTAAATAATTCTTTTTTTTTTTGGAGGGTTTTTTGCTATAGGGCGTGTGCACTTGCCAGACAGACAGAGAGACAGAAAGCGAGAAATCACCCCCCAGGGGGGATGGCCACGCCACAATCCCTTCTCTTCCATTCTCCTCTCAGGATCTTGGGCATGCACGCACACGCGCCCGGTGTGAGTTTAAGCCACCGGGTCCGGGACTTGAACCATGGTCGACTATGTGGGAGTACAACGACATAGCCATTACGTTAACTGCTGGTCCCAAGTACTTCTTTAAAAAAAATAGTAATGGTGGGATGAGCAGACAGGAGAGACATAAGGAGAGAAGGAGGGCCAGATGTGGACTTGGAGGAAGCATCTTCTAGGGAAAGGGACTATCAAGCATAAAAGCTCAGAGGTAGCCATGAGGTTGGTGTGTTCAAGGAACTCCTAGGGTTTTGGCCTAAACAACAGAGTAAATGATGATGGCACAGAAAATGACAGGTAACTTACAGAAGTACAGATTTAGCAACTGGAATGAAGAGCTGTAAATGAGTTTGTTTAGCTGTGATAAATTTGAGATGCCTAACAGATGCCCAATCTAAAATATTATGTTGACAGTTAAATATGTGAACCAGGAGCTATGGAGAGAGGTCACAGTCAGAGGTATAAATTTAGGATTTCATCAACTTTAGAAAGGTATTTAAAGCACTGAGAATGGATGAGATCATCTTGGGGGGCAAGCAAAAAAATAGAAGACAAGAAGTCAAGGACTAAACCCAGAAACATTCCAGAAGTCTCAAAGTAGAAGCAAAGTTAGGGGAGGAAAGTAGATACTTTTTCAGGGAGGTAAACAGAGAACAAGAACCTGATATCATGAGAGCTTAATGAAGGACAGAATGAACAACTATATCAACGTGCTTCATCTTAATGAAAGGTCTAGTAAAATAAAGATTTAGAATTAACTACTGGATTTGATAAGACAGAAGTTCCTGTTTTGATTGTGAAAAGAAAGGTTTTGGTGAAGTAGATGTATAACATTCTCAGTAAGTAGCATGAAGAGATAAGAGAAACGAGGAAGTATAGAAGGTTCTGTGACTTTTGATTATAAAGGCAAATCAATAAATGTGACAAAACTAAGGGGGAATGTTAGATTCTAAGAGATTTTTGTTTTCACTTATGAGAGGTAGCAGGTTTGTATGCTAATAAGAAGGATGTAGTAAAGAGAGAGAAATCAATGCTACAAAGAAACATAGGATAATTCTGAAGCAATGTCCCCAAGTTAAAGAAACAAGATGGAGGGGCCAGCAGTTAACATAATGGCTATGTTGCTGAACTCCCATGTAGCTGGCCGCGGTTCGAGTCCCGGACCCCGTGACTTAAACTCACGTCTAATAACACCAGTTATATATCTTTTTGCATCTGTTTTATATGTAATATCTCAGTTGCCCAACTTAAGGAGTATTGTGAATGCAATACAAACTATTTTAAAGCTATTTAGAAACAGTAATAAGCGCCACAAACACTGTAATATTGTGTGTGCTGAAGGTTTACTACCTAAGAATAGTATTTAGAAGCTGATATGAGCTGTATCTTGAGATGCTGAATGCTGTTTAAAAGAGACACTTCTGGGGACCAGCAGTTGGCGTAATGGCTATGTCGCTGGACTCCCATGTACTCAACCGCAGTTTGAGTCCTGGGCCCAGTGGCTTAAACTCAATGTTGGGTGCATATGTATGCATGCCCAAGATCCCGAGAGGAGAATGGAGGAGAAGGGATTGCGGTATGGCCATCCCCCCAGGGGGTGATTTCTCACTTTCTGTCTCTCTGTCTCTTTCTGGAGTGCACACACCCTATAGCAAAAACCTCTCCAAAAAAAAAAAAAAGAGAGAGAGACACTTCTGTTATCAAAACTTCACAGACTCATGACTGTTTAGGCTGGAACAGGCAGTGTAGTCAAGTATGTAAATCATGAGTTCTAGAGGCACTTGGTAGAGGTGAATGTTGACTGAATTTCAGCTCGGCCACTCACTGAGGCTATTCAACCTTCACTAGATCTCAGTTTCTTTATCTTTAAATGAGATGGAGGGATAGCAGAATCTGCTCCATCCAGTTGCATGTTTCTACAAATGCTCAATAAATGTTAGCAACTGTAACTGCTACAAAAAGGTAATTTATTCAGTCTCCCTCTAGTACAAGGAGGTCAAAGAAGTAGGGGTACAAGGAGATCTTTCACAAATTCACAGCCCACTTCTACAGAGTTGGAAAAATATTCTGAGTCATTTATTTCTTCAGTGCTCTTTTTTCTAGACACAATTACTTAGGATAAGCTATGATTTTTTTTTTTTGAGAGGTTTTTTTGCTATAGGGCGTGTGCGCTCGTCAGACAGATTGAGAGAGACAGAGAGATAGAAAGCGAGAAATCACCCCCCAGGGGGGATGGCCACGCCGCAATCCCTTCTCCTCCATTCTCTCAGGATCTTGGGCATGCACGCACACGAGCCCAGCGTGAGTTTAAGCCACCGGGTCTGGGACGCAAACCGCAGTTGACTATGTGGGAGTCCAGCGACATAGCCATTATGCTAACTGCTGGTCCCAGGATAAGCTATGATTTTTATATTACTATAGGTACAAAAAACTGAAATCATTTGTATCATGGTATCCTCCAAGTCTATGTCTTCTCTGAAAGTAAAGAACAGCAAACAACATGCCTGTAATTTCATTCCACTGTAGATGAGTTTGAAGGCAAAAAAGGTATTAATTTTCCTATAAATCTCATAATCACTAATATTATAGAGAAAAATAAGACTTATTACTCTTATGAGTCATAGATAATGGAGGGTGAAAGGGGAAAGGTATTTTGAATTTTCTTTGGTATTCTAACCAAATATAATTAGCAATCTTTTGAGCTTCAAGTTCACTTTTAATGGAAACTGGTACAACGTGTCCTTAAGCCGAGAAAGTACATCATAGGAAAAAATATTAATAACAATGTATCTGAATACTACTGTCCTTTTAAAATCAATTTTGAAGGATTTTAATGATGATTGCTATTTGAAATGGTAGAAACAAAAAAAAAATGAATGCAGAAGGACATAATTAAGTTACAGAATTTTATATGTAAAAGGCCCTAATTATTAAAAATAAATGAAAAAATGTTCAAGACTAGACCAGACTTAGACATTTTAAATGATTTCCTCAAGGTCATATCACTGGCCGGGGGTTGGGGTAGGGGGAGAAGCAGCATGGTATCGAGTCTACTGTGCCAAATCCTTTCTTAAAGAATACTTTTGTATATTATCAAAACGCATTTTTCTGTACTAAAAGAAATAGATGACAAAATTAACAGAGAGCCAAGAAACTTATAAATCTCACTTCCCATTCGTCAATGAAAAGCAATAAATTTTATGAAGTACATAATGACTTAAGTCCATGTTTCCAATTACCTTATTATATACATAACCAAGGATTTAACTACATGTATTGTGGATGTCACCATGAAATTATTAGTGGTTTTTTAATCTCTCACAATGTGGACTCAAACAACAGTTCTTCGGTCAAACAGATCGCTGAGCTCCTTATAACCCAATGTCCACTGAACCATTCATTCTTCCAGCCATTGCCTGCATTGGGGTACAACTACAATATGAATGGAACACCCTGGGATTGAGAGTTACTTTTTTAAAAGAGCATAGAAAATGCAAATATTTCTGCCTGTTTTCAGCTTTGGAGTTGGGGTGAGGTATTTTTGAGCAAAAAGCTACTTCATGAAAAATTATATAGAAAAATGATTTCATAGAATTATTTAATAATTTGGACTGATTACCCTATTGGACTGTCAAAAAAAGTCATGATGCATTTTTTACATAGGGAAATACAGAAAGATATGTCATGACTTTTCCAACAACCCAATAGATCACAGAGAGTAGGTTGCTTTATGTTTTTCTCTCCTACAGTAATAATTACTTCATGGTAAAACAAACCTGATTCTGCTTACTACGCACCAAAAAGTAAACAGTTTTTAATTTCTTGGACCTGACAGTTCAAGAAGTGAATTGTTAAGTGGATTTCCTAATGTTTTGCTCTTGAAGGATATTCTGCCTTAAGATAAAACATTTGGGAAATTGACATAGATCTTATCTTTTTTTTTTTTAACTTTATTTATTTAATTTATATTTAACCAGAGACAGACAGAGAGAGAAAGAGACAGACAGACACAAAGCAAGAAAGAAAGCAGCCAGGTCCAGGACTCAAACTGGTCAGCCATGTGGGAGTCCAGTGCCCTTACCACACCACATGCTGGCCCCCTAAATAGACTTTATCAAAGATCTGCCACTTTTTACTACAAAAGCACTACTGTATCTATTACTGACCTGAATGAGTCACCATCCAAACTATAAACCCTGCTGTAAAAGAAAGATACAGGAAGAGAAAGATCTTGTTTTATAAGGTTTATTTTTCCAAAATGGTTGTACCTCAAATATCAGACTTGCCGTTTTAATCACACTGTGTGTATTCATCTTTAATTTACAACTATGGTTTTCACATCACCAAATTGATCTATGAGAACTTGCAGAAACCCAATCATCCTATGGTAGGCAGTCATAAAATTTAACAACTTCCTTATCTTACAGAGAAGGAGGAAATTAGCATTAAGTTACCAGTTTACAGTTATTCATAGTTTTCCAGAGGATAAAAATACTAAATCCTTTCTGATGCTGTAAAATTTTGTGCTTACAGTGTATGGGGTACATTGAGAAAGAGAAAGTTAAAGCAATACTTTAAAAATTACTAAGGGAAAATTTTAAACACTTAGTACATATGGCTTACTTCAGAAAAAGCAAAAAAGGCATGTAAGAATCTATCCTTTAATATAACAGCAGTAGTGATAAAAGTTACGTGTAGTGTTCCACCCCACTCATCTTCAGGTCAAAGGAAAGAACAATGTAAAATGCTTTAAACTACAAAAGGAAAATTCAAGGTCAATACAGCATAGTAAAAAATAAATAAATATTTTCCCAGAAATATAGCTCTGAGTATCACTGTGACCCCAGACACATCACTTTCTTCCTATTGAAACTCCATGGGCTTCCTCATTAACTAAAGCTCGACCTTGGAATGTGATGTTATGTCTTTTCCCCAGAATGTGTATATTTCTCGTGTTCATACTGACTCCTATAATATTTTTCAATATCCAGCTAAAATGAGACAGTCATTTGAATGTAACTGCTGTCATACTTACCAGATCATACTTGTCTGATAAAGTGCTTGTATGCTGAGCTTTTACACTAGAATGAGCCCTCTAGAGATTAAGACAATGTCTTATTCATTTTCATATATTAATATCTAATGCCTAATATAACACTGCTATGCACATAATTTTGTCTCTCTCCCCAAACTTTGAAGCACTGATCCCCAGTGTAATTATTTGGAGACAGGAACTCTAGGGAGATAATAAAGTTGTAAGGGTAGGGACCTCATCCAATTAGATTGATGTCCTTATAAAGAGGAAGAGGTAGCAGAGATCTCTTTTTTATAAGCACAGAGGAAAAGCTACCTGAGGGCACAGTAAGAAGATGGCAGGTAGCCATCCACAAGCTAGGAAGAGTGATCTCTCCAGAAACCAACCAATCTTGATACCACCTTGATCTTGAATATCTATCTTCCAGGATAGTGAAAAAATAAAATTTTGTGATTTAAGTCATCTAGTCAGTCTATGCTATTTTGTTATGGTTGCCTAAAGTGATCAACATAAATGCTCAGAAAGAAATTTCAAGTGAAATGGTATTCTAAAATACTGTTACAAGATCCACAGATAGGAAATTGCCTTCGATTACTAGCACATATTTTTTAACACTTTTGTCTTAAAGTTGAAAAGTAAGCAATTGTATTTTCAAACCTGGTCTGGATAGGTATAAGGAGGAGAACATTTTGATGTGGCCACCTTGAAATAAGGGACATTCTGACAAGGCTAACTTGAAGAAGCCATGTCACCATGACCCCATTAGAATGCAAAATCAGTATTTTTTTTATTAACAAGAACTACCTGGAGAGATAATGCTGATTCTTTTTCTATTCCTGTTTGCTACCTATCTAGAGCTCGTGAGAGTGGCAAGGTGAGGGCCAGGATTACCTATTTTATCATAATTTAATCACATAATCACATACAAGTAATGGACTTTTGTTTATCATTTCTGTACTTGAGCACTGTCCCTGTATTAAACAGCCAAATCAGGGGACCAGAGGGTAGCATGGTGGTTAAGGCGCTGGATACTCCCACATGGCTGACCATGGTTCAAGTCCTGGACCTGATGGCTTGCTTTCTCTCTGAGTCTCTCTTTGGTCAAATTAAAATAAAATGAATAAATAAAAATAAAATAATCCTTTAAAAAAGAAAAAAATACAGCCAAACCAAATCTATGTAACTGTGTGTTTCTAAATGCTCTCAAAGCCTATTACAATCTTATTCTATCATTTTTTTTATCACTGAGAGCAATGCAGAAGTTACAATTTCAGAAAAATTATATTACTATTTATAAAGATAGCTTCATCACAAGAATTTGAAGAAGGATCTAAACTAGAAAATAAGCTAATAAACTGTTTATATGAATAGGAAATCATTTTTGGAAGACTGTACCTAAGAATCTCTCAATGTTTAGAAGACTTAGAAAATTCTGATGGGAAGAAAATACTCTATCCCTAAACTAGTTAGTAATATGTAACTCTACAGACATTATAAGTAAAAGAAAATTAGTACCATTTAAAGGCTATCTCGATGTTGTGCAGATCAGTAAAATGAGATTTAGCAAAGTTAAGTAATTTTCCCAAGTTCATATATATAGTAAGTTTCCAAACTGGGATGAAGAATACAAGGTGTTTGTCTCTAATGTCCAAGTTCTTTGCACTGAAATGTGGTTTTGGGAACCAAATGACAAAGGAAGCCAAGAATTTACCATAGCAGTTTATGCTGGAAGAAACCTATGAGGTCCTCAAGATAGAGAATCCCATAACACAACAAATAAAGACCCTCACAGAAATAATGTAAGGGAAACATCATAGGAAGCGTTGACATAAGACTTGATGTACTACTGTGGGGAGAAAGGAGAGAATGATATATAAGTAATCACAGCTTTTATAACAAAAGTAAAATTAGATTGTCACATTGAGGAAGAGAAGACAACCAATGCAAAGATTATATTTCAGTGAAAGCATAATAGCTGGCCAAGAGTATGATGTGGTAATAGGAAAACTTTCTGCTGCCACAGCAATGGTGTGATATACATCTATGTCCATAAGTCAACTTTAATCGTGTAATCTAAAATACTTTGAGGCAACTAGTTCTTTCTAAGGGGATGTTTCAGTATCTCTCAGCTTACTTAGCTTTTATCCAGGAAAAAAAAAAAATTGGAGTAAAAGGCTTTGGGACCAGCAGGTGGCGTAATGGTTGTGTCACTGGATTCACATAAGCGATCGCAGTTCAAGTCCTAGGTCCAGTGGCATAAAACTCATGCCAGGCACATATGGGTGCGTGCCCAAAAATCCTGAGATGAGAATGGAGGAGAAGGGATTGCAGTGTGTCCAACTCCCCTGGGGGAGGTGATTTCTTGCTTTCTGTCTCTATCTCTTTCTGTCTCTCTGGACAGCTCATGCACCCTTATAGCAAAAATCTCTCTTAAACAAACAAACAAATAATAAAAAGCGTAAATTTGGGGGCCAGTAGATAGTGTGGTGGCTATGTCACTGGGTTCCCACATGAGAGACCGTGGTTTGACTCCAGGATCTGGTGGCTTAAAACTCACACCGGGCACCTGTGCATGTATGCCCAAAATATAGGGAGGAAAATGGAGAAGGGACTGTGGCTATCCCCCCAGAGGGTGATTTCTCACTTTCCCTCTCACTGTGTCTGTTTCTCTCTCTCTCATAAGTACACACACCCGAAGGCAAAATTCTAAAATAATAATAATATTAATAGTAATAATAAAATGCTTCAATTTTTTTGAGAGGACCAAATCATTACACTCTCTCTAGTTAAAAAAAAAGTCTTGTATACAAATCCTATAAGCCTAATTTTGATAACACAAAGGTTCAAAGATGGTAAAGTCTAGTATTCTGTATTAGAAACTATTTTCAACTAAGTAAGGGGAAATAAAGCCGTCATTTAAATATCTTCTTTCTGAAATAAAGAGAGGAAGAGAGAAAGGACAAAAGAAATCACAAAGGTACAAACAGAGGCAAACAGAAGCAAGATAAGGAAAAAGAAACATTAGCTATCCTCATCCAAATGTCCTTTAGCAAGCTTATTTACTTAACAAATAAATTTATTTTCCTTGAGTTAGACTGTTCCAATTCAAATGATCAAATGAATTTTGCCCAGTTTGGAAAGCTACAACAAATGGCAGAACGATGGAAACTGTGCTTTTCTACTTTTCCGTTACCAAGACAAAATTCTCTAAACCAGGAGCTATGCAAGTACAAGGATTCTCATACTAATGTCTTTGTCTACCGAAGTACACAAGTTCCAATTATGAAGCACAGACCTTTTACATATCAAATGTGAACAATATAAATTTCCCTTCAGAGGCACTTTCTCCATCTTCCAAATTAACCATGCATAACCAATACCCCGTGGTAACAATAAATACCTAACACAAGTTTGCCTTATACAAATATTTTATAAACTCAATGAAGTTCTTTATAGCAACTATGCTGTGACAATGGGCTCCAAATTGTGACTGAGATCTGAATACAAAATAACATTCTGAAATCGCGTCAGGTCGTTAAAATGAGAATCTACCTGTGCTGTCTATAATCAGAAGTATTACATAAATTTAAAGAACTATAAATATATATCACTCACTACTTTTTTACTTTCCCAGAATACTGTCTAGATCATGAAAAAGAAAAGACAAATGGTGCTGATGAGTCTCAAAGGATCATAAAAATAAAGCTACCACATAAATTATTTATATTCAAGTTCACACCATGCTTTAATCTGAGAACTTTTTTTTTTTAAGTTAAATGCAGTATATAAAAATAGTCACAAGGCAACCAAGACTCCATCCACTTAAGTTTTTCACATTAGGGGTTATATTCCAGAGTTACAGGAAAAGTCACCTTAGAAACATTCTAAAGTTTTGAATTTTCCAGGATATTTTGAGGGTTTATGAAGGCTGCCTTTTTTTTCTGTGCTTATAGCTATTTCTTCAAAGAACTTGATAATTAGTAAAGTTTTGAGAGGTTATGTTATCAAACTAGTAACAACTTTTACAAGAAAGGAGACCCGATTTTTACTTAGACACAACTAGTAGTGGTTGGCAAGATAATTACTGGAAATCTCTCTAAAAAACTGCAGTGAGGGGCCAGGTGGTCTCAACACAACTGGATCCATATGGGAAAGCTCCTGGATCTGTGTTCCAGGACATTCCCAAGTGCACTGGGTATACAAACATGCCTATGATCCATGTCTGGAAATGGTGCAGCAAGGCTATTGGGAGCTCATGCCCCCCACCTCCTGCTCCCAGTGTCTTTCTCTCATTAAAAATAAAATAAAATTAAAAAACTTGAAAAATATAGCTACTTTTTATTTTTAAGCTCACAATAGGATGTATGCACTTGCCAGAGACATAGAGACAGAGAGAGAAAGAAGCAAAGTGAGACAGGACTCTCCAGGGAGACGACCATGCTGCAATCCTTTCTCCATTCTCCTCGTAGGATTTTGGGTGTGGGTGCGCGCGCACACACACACACACACACACGAATGCACTGTGCTTTTCAAGTCACTAGGTCCAGGACTCAAATCACAGAGTTGACCATCTGAGATTAGGCTGTCTTCACAACCACACTACTGACTGGCCCTATATCTGCTACATTTTAACATAGAGACCCTGGTCTTTGATATGACTTCTATAGTAACTTTTTTTTTAAAGGATGCAATTTCTATCTTTTGAAAGAGGAGTGTACTATGAAAGAAAACTTTACTTTTTCTAGGGTTTCTGCCATATGGCATGTGTGCTATCTGGAGAAAGAGATAGTGAGAGGGAAAGTGAGAAATCACTCCTACAAGAAGATGGCCATGCTGCAATCCCTTCTACTCCATTCTCCTCCCAAGATTTTGGGCACATGCACACATATGATTTTTTCAAGCAGCTGGATCTGGTACTTGAACTGCGGTTGGCCATGCAGGAATCTAGTGCCTTAACTACCATGCCACCTGCTAGGTCCAAGTAAACTAATTTATAGGGAAGCTCCTAAATGTTGGCCATTAACTGGGGCTGCAAAATATTATCTTGCATAATTCTCTAATCTTAGTAACTCTAGAGTTTACAAAGAGCCCCATTTTACAAAGAAAACCTTAAACCAAAAAAGCTTAAGAAACTTGTTCAAGATCACATAGCTAATAAATAAAATAGGTTTTGATCCCACTTTGCAGAGTTCAAACAGTCAATGTTGCTTCCCCTTCCTAAGTATTTTCTAAACCAAGTTAAATATCCACAATTCCTCCGTTAACTGTTCCTCAGACCTCATTGCTCCAAAGTCCTCTCATCATTTTGCCCAGAGGAGAAAGAGGTTTGCAGTTTGCAGAATAACCTGGAACATAAGATAAGTCACTTAATCTCTCTTTCAAGCTCTTCCTTTGATGAAGGAAAATAACAACTGTCAAGTATAACATGGTGACAGGAGGAAAGTACTCACAAAGGACCTAAAAATGAATGAAAATAAGACTGTTCTCCAGGCAGTTATGGTGGCACAGCAGCAACACAAGACTCTGCAATGCTGAGGCACATGGGACATTCCTGGGTTAGCATCCTGAGGTCCCTGTGCACATCAGGCATGTGTGTACCCATTATCTTGTCAGGGTAAGGCGGGGGGTGACCTGTAATGTGAAGACCCTCATGAGGGTATACATGTGTGTGCCACTCCTCACCTCCATGGAAGAAACTAGCATTTAATTAAAAAAGCAAAATCTATCCTAAGACTCAAATAACAGAAATCAACATAAAATTGATCAGATCAGAAATACACAAATACAACTATTTAGTGTCACTGAGCAAATTAGATTCAATCTATCATATGATATGAATTGTTTCATTAAAAAATTATCAACTATCAGTAACTTTTAAAAGTTCAATTTAATAACCTCTCCAAGGATCTGTTCTCCCATCCTGGGAGAACAGAACATCACGAATTGTTGAAAACACTGCATAATCTAGGGCAAGGAACATCAACCCCATTCTCCCCAAGACCAGTGCTGATTCATGGTCTGCTAGGAGCCCCCCATATGGGCCCTGGAGTGGGAGGTGAGTGGCAGGCAAGCAAGCAAGGTTTCATCTGTGTTTGCAGTCATTTCCCACTGCTCACAATACTGCCTGGGCTCCACCTCCTGTCAGATCAGCAGCAGTCTTGGATTCTTATGGGCACACAAACCTTACCACTGTGTGATTGTTTTATAGAATACCACAATGTGGTAGTGGTAAAAATGGGGTGCATGTTGGATGTGGTGAGCTTGGGTTATCCCAGGACCAAACACCCAATACCACCCTCATGATGCCAGGAAGGTGCCAGGAAGGTGGAACCTCTGATCTAGGGCACTCAGTCACTGAGTCAGGTTTGCTGGGTCTAATAAGTCTAGTAAGCTATAGATCGCCTAACAAGACAATAATTGTTGAAGGCCATAGATACCTCTGGAATTCACCATTTGGCTCGTTCAATCTCGTGTCTATATCTAATTCCTATCATTCACAATAGTATTCCCTACTCTTTGCAAAGGATAGCAGTGAGAAGCTAACCTACATCATGACATGTGAAAGTGCTCCACACACTGGAAAGACAATGCAGACCTCAGACACACTGTTAGGGTTAAAGTCTGGCAGGATGTTGCTGTAATATTCTCCTGTGGAAATAAAGACCCTTCTTTTTCCTAACTGCTCTCCTGGACACCTGACCATATATTCTAGATGAACGGGAGAACGTTACAAACACTACTCTCACCTCTGCACTTAACACATCAGCAACTGCAAAAGGCATTCTGATGAAAGCTTAAAAACTGGAACAACAAATCTCTTGCTGAGAGACCCTTCTGAGTTTACAACCCCTGAAATGGTTCTCTTATAATGACAGAAAAAGACCACAGGAAGGTATAAAAAAGGGATTAAAAATACCTGCAATTTTTCAAGCGTGTGATCCATCAGCTCCTCTGGTTTCTACCATGATCTGCATGCACTTTCAAATCGTGATTCATTAAGTTCTCAGTGGAGACAAAAGCCTAAATCTAATCTTTAAAATACATGTATCAGAACTTTGGTTGTTGTATGTAGTAATAATACCTTCATAGAAAACATTACATCCTTTCTTGGTTTAGAGTCATTTCTCAAAACAAGCAAAAGTATTTGCCCCAAGACCTCTTCCTGGTTCTGGCAAGCATATTTTATTGATTGTCTCAGTTCAGCTATGATAATTTTATATGCATTACCTCACTTAATCCCTACAACAGCACTATAATATAGGTACCTTCACTATAGAAGAAAACTGCTCTGGGACCAGCAGTTGGCGTAATGGCTATGTCACTGGACTCTCATGCTGTTACTGCAGTTCAAGTCCCGGACCCGTGGCTTAAACTCATGCTGGGCGCGTGTGCATGTGTGTGCATGTCCAGGATCCCAAGAGGAGAGTGGAGAAGGGACTGCAGTGTGGCCATCCCCCCTGGGGGATATTTCTCACTTTCTGTCCCTCTGGTGAGCACACGCACCCTATAGCAAAAACCTCTCTCAAAAAAAAAAAAAAAAAAAAGAAAAAAATTGCTCTAAAGGTTTCAGTAACTTAAAGAATAACAAGAATTCCAATCTAGACATTTTGATTCCAGAGCCAACTCTCTTTACCACTCTGATAGAAAAAACCTCTCTCAAAAAAAAAAAAAAAAAAAAAAGACAAAAATTGCTCTAAAGGTTTCAGTAACTTAAAGAATAACAAGAATTCCAATCTAGACATTTTGATTCCAGAGCCAACTCTCTTTACCACTCTGCTCTGCAGCCACCAGTAAAGGACTATCGCTGAAGTGCTACAACACTTTCATTAATTCAGCCCCCATTACTCTCACACTGACAGTTCTGAAAAAATTATGGCTAAAATTAACTTTTGAGATGTAAGGCTGGATTTGTCAGGATGTTAGGTTTTAACTACTAAAGAGATAAAACTATGCTCAAGCACTTTCTAACATTTCAGAGTACTCTCAAAGCAACCATCATGCTAATAGATAACTCTGCTAGGTATCATGTTTGTTTCTCATCATTCTCAAAGTAGAATCAATAGAATTATAAGCTTGTGAGTATCTCTAAAGGCCTTGGAATTTGTCTTGCCTAACCTCTCACTATGGGCAGAGATCCCTGGCTTCACTGAGAATGGAGTCTGAAAGTGGAAAGAACTCAGCACATTTCCTTCATGAAGGAGCTCACTCCATTTCCCAGCAGTTCCAATCGTCGTGAAGTTCTTCCACTAAGCAACTTCTGATCTTCATCACATTTATATCTTTTTTTCCCCACAAGTCCTATCATCTGGGTGAATCACTGGTAATTGCTATATATCTTATGACAGAAAAACCACTACAGAGCTAATATTTTTCCTGCTTTTGTGAAAACTCATCACGTAAACAATATCCCTTCTGACTCTCAGCAATCTTGCTGATTAAGTAGAATCCATCCTTTTTCAAATCAAGCAAGTAAATCTACTGTTGGTAGCTAAAACACTTAACAGGAATAGACACACTAAATTTTCAGGTGTAATACGTGGAAATGTAAAGATGATAGTGAAGAGGAAGATAGGAAAGAGATGACAACTATTCTTGAAACAACATGCTCCTTCTTGATAAATACCATGCCATCAGAGACAGAGTCAAATTTTCCTCAAATTTGACCTTCAGACAGTTAAGACATGTTTCTAGTTACTTAGAGTAACAATACATCATAGCTCAATTTTCCACTCTTCAAAACACAGCCACTTAGTCAAAACTTAAATACTATAATAACCACGCTAACATGAGATGACAATGCAAAATCTGCTAACCTTCTGCTGATTCATGTCAGAGTTATAAAGAAGTATGTGTACTCAGGGTGACTTAACTATGAATTATGCTCATAATGCTTATTCTACAAAAATTTACTCCCAGGTTTCATTCCAGGCCTCCTCTAAACAGTGGCTCTTGATATCAAATCACCGCATAACCTGTATTTAATGAAGAAATTCTAGTTTTCAGAAGCCTTCATAGTATGGGATCTGAAAGGGTGGGAGGGGTATTAGAGTGAGAGAATGAACGTGAAGGAGAATGACTTCCAGAGAAAGAGAAATGAGGCAGGTGGAGGGGAAACTGACAGAAATTAGCATTTTTATTTTTATTAAAACATACTTGTACTCGCACCAGAAAACACTGCTACAGAAAATGTTGTCAAATATTTCCACAAATCAAAATATACACAAACACACACCCCTCACTGAGTGCCACAATTATCTCAGAAGTTCTTCTAAAACAAAACAGAATGGTAATAGTGCCAGAAATAATAGAAGTCAGTTGAGAAGCTAGTACACTGAACCAAAATGGACTCATATTTTTGCTGTCAAAACAAGTTTGTTTTGCAAACCAAAGCTGTCTAAACCTGGGGAGAATATTAGCTCAAAGTAGCCCTGGTTCTGTGCAACTCAAATACTTTTTATAGACTACACCCCCACCCTCCTACCCCCTATGCTAACTTATGTAAGTGCTAATTTTAAGGGAACAGGAATCTTTTAAGTATTTTATGCTTGTACCAATTTGCTTTTCTCTGAAAAGAACCTAACATAGTGAAGAAACTCTTTGTTTTATATGCATTAAAATAGAACACAATGAATGATCTTAAAGGATATTCAATACAAATAATCATTTAATGAAAAATCAATTATGCAAAATTTAGTTCACTTTGATTACAATTAGTCATCTATCTCTATTAAGTATTTGTTATTTATCTTACTAATATAACATTTTAAGAGTATTTGGTGTTCACAGGAACATCTGACAAGATGGGTTTTCAAGAATACATAGCACAAAAGTAAAAATCAGGATAAACTACAGGATAACTAACCTAGGACAAATTCAGAATGTCGCAATGGATGTTGTTTAAATCACTACTAGCAGTGCAATCGTTGTTAACTAAATTTCTTAATACTTCACTGAAATTCCTTTTATTCATAAACAAGGATGAGATATTTGCCCTATCATCAAAACTTTTTTTTTCTAACTTAGGGAATGGTGAGGAAGATGAAGTTGGGATGTGACAAATGAGTAAATACCAGAGAAGGAAACATGAAATTTATGCTAATTCCAGAACCACAAAGGGAAAAGATAATTAAAGTGACCGTTCAGCCTGTATTTACCAAAGATAGTCCTATGTCTGCCCAAGACCAGTTGTCCTGTGTAATCAGTCACTGCACCTATTTTTGTGTGGCACTTCATATGATCACCCTAAGAGACAATGGAAATCCACCAGACTAACTCATCTTTTCTTTGGAAAAAACATACTGCAACTTACAAATGAACCTGGAAATAAAGTATGTAATTAGATGTTGCCTATGTACACTATTTCTGTTAGTCCCCAGTAACACTGCTTTCTAGTACACCCCCACACAAAACCTTTATTTTATTTTGTATTACTGTTCTTCCTCTGGAACATCTCTGACACATCCCAAAGTCACTGTGCCTTACAATAAAGAGCATGCTATATTCTGCTACATCACTGTTTTGAAAAGTGTCACAGTGAAAAGAAGTAACTGCATTCAAAAGTTACTGATTCATTCACTCAAGTCATTCACTCAATAAATACTGAGCACCACAATTTGCTGAGTACCACTTGAGGCACTGCTAATAAAGTACGGAACAATACTAAGTCCTTGTCCTGTCATGGGGTTCCCATTTTAGTAGGGGAAAGATAACACCAAACTGGTATGCATTTATATATTGCCAAGGAGGGATAGAAAAACAAACAAAAATACATTAAGTAAAAGTGCAATGTAAGAGGAGGTTGTTCTTTTGCACTGGGTGATCAGTGAAGGCTTTACTAGTGAAATGATGCTCCAGCAAAAATCTAAAGGAAGAAAAAAAGCAAATCACGTAACTATCTGGTGGTAGCAAGAGCAAAGGCCAGAATCAATCTGCTTTGTGTATCTGAGGAACAACCAGAGAAGCCTGAAGTTACATGACATTAATGGCAAGTCAGTGGGAAATAAGATCTGAGAGGGAGTCAGGAGCTAGACCATGTAGATTTATTTGTAGGTTTAGTATGAGTAAGATGGGAAGCCCTTCAAGGGTAGAGTTCTGAGCAGAGGAAAGAAATAATGTGACTACTTTTAAGGCCCATCTTGGCTCATGAAGGCTCACTTTTGCATAGAAAAACACATCATGGCTTTTCCAACAACCCAACATATTAAAAATAATGAACGGCTGGCATGTGGTGTGGTGGTTAAGGGCGTTGGGCTCTGACACGGCCAACCATGGCGGCTTGCTTTCTCACTTTCCCTCTCTTCCCCTCCCTCTCTTGCTCTGTGCCTCTCTGGTCAAATAAAAACAAATAAAGTTAAATAAAATAATTATTTTAAAAATAAATGAATGAATGGCGAGGAGGTGGTTAAAAAAGGGAAACTAGTAGACTAGTTAGAAGACTATTAGAAGTAATAATCCATGTTAGAGAGGAAAGATGGTGACTTGGATCAAAGTGATAGTAGTGAGGGTATTAAAATGTGGTTGGAGGGTTTTAAAAAACAGTTGGATTCTCCATCTGTTGTTTTGTTCTAAAGTCTACCGGAGGGTGTGTGCACTTGCCAGAAAGAAACAGGGATGGAGATAAAGGGAGAAAGTATCCTCCATGGGGGATGACTACGCCAGTTTCATCTCTCCCATTCTTCCTTTCAGGATTTCAGCCACACACAAACACATAGAGTGCCCAACTATTTTTCAAGCCACCTTAATCACCATGCTATCAGATGGCCCTTAGATCTATTTTTTAATAAAGTTTTTATTTTAAAATAAAATATAAGAAATACGCTAGATGGGGCAGTGTTCTTATATACCCCTCCTCAGGTTTCTTCTGTTGTTCACATTTTACAGAGCATCTGTCACGACTAGGAAACCAACACTGATATACTACTATTAACTAAATTCTATACTTTATTCATGCTTCACCAAATTTTCTGGGTATATGAGAGTGTGTATACATACATACATACATATTTATCTTTAAAGAGAGTTTTGCAATAGGGCATGTATGTTCATCACCCCCAGGGAGGATGGCCATGTCACAATCCCTTCTCCTACATTCTCCCTTCGGGAGTTTGGGCATGCACATCTGTGAGTTCAGCATGAACTGCAGTTGGCCATGTGAGAGTCCAGCACCTTAACTACTATGCCACCTGCTAACCCCTCTAAGTCTATTTTTTAAGGTAAATGTCAACAGGATTTACTGGTGAAATAGGTAACATAAAAGAGAAGTCTAGGATATCTTTAAGGGTTCTCTTAAGCAACTAAAAGGTTGGAGTCGTCATTTCCTGAAACAAGAAAGATCTTGGAAAGAACACATTTGGAAGACAAAAAGCTTGAATTTGCATATGTCAAGTCTGAAATTCCTACTAAAATTCCAAGTCGAACTACCCAATAGGCAGCTGGCTATATAAATATGGAGTTAAAGAAAGAAGTCTAGGGACCAGCAGTTAGCATAATGGCTATGTCCCTGGACTCCCAAATAGTCGATCGCAGTTCGCATCCCAGACCCGGTGGCTTAAAACTCATGCCAGGCGTGTGTGCGTGCGTGCCCAAGATCCCGAGAGGAAAAGAGAGGAGAAAGGATTGTGGCGTGGCCATCCCCCCGGGGGGTGATTTCTCGCTTTCTGTCTGTCTCTGTCTGTCTGGTGAGAGCACACACCCTACAGCAAAAAACCTCTCCAAAAAAAAAAGAAAGAAGTCTAGATTGTACATATGAGTTTAAGAGAGATTTAACAACTGAATTACAAGAACTTGATACTCAGTTGTGTATGGTAAGTATGCAAGATGATGATCATGGTATTTACATAGGGGAAACGTGTACATGATTACAGAACTTCAATATTACAGCCTTCTAACTAATATCTATATTTTACTATAATTCTTTATAATAAAGGTAAATTTTTCAACTGTCAAAATTTCAGTAAAAGATTTTTTTAAAAATTTAGTACATATAAAGCATTATTTTAAAAGCAAGATATATGTCAAACTATAACTCTCCTTGTAAAAGAAACAAAAATTCTTTTGGAAGAATAACTTATAAGAAAAGCATAAAATTGAAATTTTGAAGTTTATCTGTACGCAAATATATTTAAGCACTCATTTCTTCATTCTTGTGTTTCATACTAACATTGATAATCTGCAGTCTGTTTAGAATGAAATGTGGACTAAAACTCATGCCCTTCTGAAAGGGCATGAAATCCTCAGAAAGTAAAATGTTAATAAAATCTTATTAGTGGAAGTACAGAATAATCTATATACAAAAGTAAAAGTCAGGCACATCTGTTAACACTTGACAAAAAGACCTGAAGACATGTCTTATTCCATCTATTTCTAAAGTTTAAGTATCACTATTTTCAGATTTGAACATTAAACAATGAAAAATGCTTTCTCAATTCAGTTCCTTCCAAGGAGAAGATGAGTGATGAAAACTATCATAGGCCATGACAGAGCATAATGGCAATTTTATGCCCTGGCCTTATGGAGTAGATGGTCTAGAATTTCACAAATTTCAAAAAACTCTCTTAAAAAATAAATAAATAAAAAGAATGTATCAGTGCTTAAGATGAATGTGCATGCCATTCAATATAAAAATAATTCTTCGAGTAATTAATTGGATGTCCCTTTAACTCTGCATCTGAATCCACCCTTGCATTTCCATCACTATCATTATCTCTTGCCCAGACTTCTGAAGATGCTTGTTAGTTTAGATGTTTCTTACTGATCTGGCAGCCAGAAAAACTGAGTTTAATTCCTAACAGTGGCTATATATTTAAGACAAGAAGAGCTTTATTTCTTTAAACCTCAGTTTCTTCATCTTCATCTGTGTAAGGTAATAAATTTATCATCTTCCTCTCAAGGTCATTATGGGGAACAAATGAACTAATTAATGTGAAAGTTCTTAATAAACTGTACGGAGTTCTGTGGGTATAATCATAATATTGCCACAAAGACATAATTATGTTAGCATCCTGACATAAATTCAAGAACTTTTTGTTGTCCAGATTAGAAACACAGCTCTTGAATTGGCACTGGAAAACACCTACAATAATACCTAGACTTGCCCTTCAAGGTTTACTTCCTCATAAAATAATCAACCTGCTTTCAATTCACTTAGATCAGTATGTACCAAATCACAAATGTCAATTCATTAGTATTTCATTAACTTAATGTATCATGAAGCCATGAATAGACTGTGACTTTTGTTTTTCCAATGGAGTAGAAAAGAAAATTCTGAGTATATGATATATATAAAGGCAAATCTCATTTTGTGAATGTTTTTTAAATTGCCAGAGTGCATATGCTCGCTAGAGAGATATAAAGAAACAGGGAGAAAGAGGGAGAGAGAGAAATCACAGTCAGTTCACAATCACCTTTCCTCCATTGTTCTTGAGATTTTGGGGACACGGATATATATACACATACATATGAGCGCACGCACACACACACACACACACACACACACACACACACACACACAGTTTCCAAGCTAATGGGTCCAGGACTTGAACCTCATTTTTGGTCAGGTAGGATTCAGCAGCCCTAACCACGACATCAGGCCCCATTTTGTGAAGTTTTTAATGTTGTATGCACATGTTATTGAGATTATAAAATCTGTTTCTTAATCTAGGATCCAGGTATAAAAACTGTGGATCTACAACTATCCCTTCATGATTTCGATCATTTGGCTATACAATAGGTTGTCAAGAAAGTCATGACATTTTAAAAAATACTTTTCTATGCAAAAATGTGTCATGACTTTCTAGACAACCCAATAGATAATGTTCTTTGTACCTCGAATGTCATTCCACCAAAACTGTTTAGGTCTCTTTTCCTTATCAGACAAAAAAAAAAAGGACAGAGGTAACATAAATAGCACCTTACAATGTTTCCATGAAAGGCAAATGTAAGTCCTCTGTTATTAGGCATTAAATTGCATGCACCAAGAGATTTTTCTCTGCTTCTTTCCTGACTACAAACCTAGATAACAAGGTTAAAGAAATAATCTTAAGTACTATAGGCAAAAAGAAGAACGAACCCAGTAAATACAAAGTTATAATATCTAGGACAAGAGGTGTTCCCTCAAGCTACTGTTTATATGAAAAAGCCTTTAAAGTCAGATTATATCTGAAGGACTGCCTGAAGATAGAATATAATTTAGTATTTCCTTGAGATTGAGGGAAAACAGTACAACCATCAGTACTGTCACAGGTACCCCTCTGGGTCTACTGAGATTTCTGGGCCCTGTGTCCCTGTACCACTGTGCTTTCCAGCCATGAGAACTGTTTTACTAATAATTTTCCAACAAAATAATATTTAAAAATAGTAAAATAGTATATCATGGATGAAAGTATATTTTAATTTTTTTTTATATTACTGGCTTAAATTTATTTATGCTGAAATTCCCCAAGGTGAAGTGTCAAATGAAATTTTGGCTCATTCTTCAAAGTTCACACATTCTACTCAAACTACTTATATGCAAGCAGAAATAGTTAAACATGAGTTGAAAATAAAAAAAAACAGATTCCTATTTTTACTCTTATTTCTTTAGTGTCTCTCTGCTACCTACTGAATAAAACTCTATTATAATCTAGGCCTCTATTTCAACTTTTTCTGTTCTACTCTGAGAATCTCTGTCCTCTAGGAAAAATTCTGCTGGTAATAACTTAAGACTTAATGCTCCCTTGCTTTATGTCAGCTTGGTACATTCAACCCTACTTATTGTCACTACAATATTTCTACGGTTCATTACAATTAAAGAACTTTCAAGAACATTCGACTTGATTTATGCTTCAAGGCCTAACTCAAATGGCACTGTCCCTTGGATGCCTTCTTTTGTGAATGCTGCAAGTCAAAAATAATCTCTCCAACTTCTTTTTTTGGAGAGGTTTTTGCCATAGGGCACGTGCACTCGCCAGAAAGACAGAGACAGACAGAGAGACAGTAATTGAGAAATCACCCCCCATTCTCCTCTTGGGATCTTGAGCATGCACACACACATGCCTGGCGTGAATTTAAGCCACCAGGTCTGGGATGCGAACCACTGTCGACTACATGGGAGTCCAGCGACATAGCTATTACACTAACTGCTGGTCCCTCCAACTTCCGAATTATTTGTACTTTGTAGCATTCACAGGTAGTGCTGCTACTATATGGCTGTTATTTTCTTTCTTTTACTGAATTTGCCTTACAGAGCAGAAGTTAAATGCAAGAGTTTGGAGTCAGTCATTTATTAAATGTTGGTCCTTGGGTAACCAGAATCTCCAGTTCTCTCGCCTGTTAAACTGTGTTGTTAACGCTGTATGTGAGGACTAAATGCCATGCCTTAGCACAGTATATGGCACACAACAGGTCAATACTGGCAGCTGCTAAAATTGGTCCCCTGTTACAGATCTTTGTACTTCCTACTGCAGTCAGCACATGATAGATGCCAAGTCTGAGAAAGCTCAAGGTGCTCTTTAACTCATCTGTACCAGTCTCCCTATGTCCCATTCAATTACCATTTTTAACAGGTATCCTTCTTGAATAAAATGTCCTTCTCTCATTCTTCTCACGGTCCACTCCTTCCTAGGTCATCATTACCTAACATCTCAACTACTGACATGGTCTTCTTAGCTGCTCTAGCCCTTTAGTCCAACCACACAGCACAAAAAGACTGATCTAATTAAGATGATGATATTTTGTCAATCCTGTATCTGTTTTTAACTCACAACCTAATTCATCCCTTTGCAGCACTTAATACTCTTAGACGAGATTCTTCTTTAAACTCCCTTCATACTTCCTTGATCAAAACATCAGTTTTCCTAACTGCTTTCCTTCTGTCTCTTCAACACTGCTGTTACTCAGGACTTGTGGCTGGTTATCTCTCTCATTTGCTCTCTTGACTCTGACTACCTAAATTGGAATCCTGATTCCACTACTGACAAGGTGGTTTGCGACCTTTCTATGCTAAAGTTTCTTTCTCTGTTAAATGGGGATGTTATCACTAGCTTCAAGGGCTAAAATTTATACACCTAAAATGTATTCTTTTTTTTTTTTTTTTTTTTTTTTAGAATTTTTTGCTATAGGGCGTGTGCGCTCGCCAGACAGACAGAGACAGAGAGACAGAAAGCGAGAAATCACCCCCCCCAGGGGGGATGGCCACGCCACAATCCCTTCTAGTCCATTTTCCTCTCAGGATCTTGGGCACGTACACACACACACCCAGCATGAATTTTAAGCCACCGGGTCCGGGACACAAACCGCAGTTGACTATGTGGGAGTCCAGCAACATAGACATTACGCTAACTCCTGATTCTCTAAAATGTATGTTTTAAAAACCCAAAGAAAGTACTTAGGACAGGACCTAAAACATGGAAAACATTAAACGTTTTATCATTTGTACTTCTGTTTCAACCTTTATATATGCAGGCAACTTGCAAAACTTCTCTAGTATAATATTCATTACATTGTACTACATAAAAATTTCTTCCATTTGACTGTTAGTTCCTCAAGAGCCAGTTAATTCATCTTGGAATTATGAAGGCTAACACATGGTAGGCATTCAAGAAATGTATACAGAGATAATACATTAATCCTTGTAGCATCATCCTATAACTTAGGTTGCATTCCCTTTATTCTCCTGAATCAGCCCAAATCTTCTGACTCTCTATGATTCACCAACTTCTCCATTTCTATCTCCTGTTTGTCCTCTTTTATACCAGTAAAAATTGATAAGCCCTCTCAAATTTCAAGCTTTCTAAAAGCTCCAAGGTTAATCAAACTCTTCACAATAAAATGATTACAATCTCCCGCTGTACTTCAACCCTGATAAAGATGCTCTACAAATAAACAACACACCTACAAATATTACATGGGGAGGTTAAAAGGACATAAAAATGATACAGAATATTTCATCTCCTCAATAAAAAAAAATAAATCAGAACTATAGAGCTTAAAGAAGCACAGTAGAACATATAGTCTAGGACACATTAAGCCACAGTAGTTGAGTGATTTGTTCAAGCCCACACAGTGATCTGCCAGTACCAGGAGCAGAAACCAGGCTCCCCGGCCATTAGGCCCACTTCATCAGCACCACCAGGGCCACTCTCTCCCTGTCTGGTCACTCATAGGAGTCTCTCCTTCAATCAACACCGAGCTGGACATGCACAGAATACACAGGTATACTGCCACAGAGAAGCAAAATCCTGGTGGCTTCATGTTTTACAAGGCTCTGGGCAAAATTTCTCTCATGTTTTCATTCCCTTATATTCTAGATTTGGTTTCAGGACAAGAATAAAAGGTCCTAGTCTGCACGCAATCAAGCACATCATGCAACAAGCTGGTCGTGCCAGGTTTGTAAATAAGTAAAGAGGCTTATATTACCCTTGTATGTTCTCATAGGCATTTTCACCTTGATGGTAGTAAGCCAAACAAAAAATGGGAAAGAACTAGCACCTCAGAGTTGTAAACAAGAACAGAAAATGTTAATCTGGATTTACACTATTGGATATTATACATATATGTCCTACATGAATGTATGCAACCGAACACACTACCACCCAAAATTTTGACAAAAGGAGGAAGAGGATAAAGAAAGCTGGATATGTGCTTTTTGGGACCAGCAGTCAGTGTAATGGCTATGTCGCTGAACTCCCATGTAGTCGCCCACGGTTCGAGTCCCGGACCCAGTGGCTTAAACTCATGCCGGGCATGTGTGCATGCTGCCATGGCCAACCCCCCGGAGGTGATTTCTTGCTTTCTGTCTCTCTGTCTCTGTCTTTCTGGCAAGCGCGCATGCCCTATAGCAAAAACCTCTCCACAAAAACAAAAGCAGAAAAAAAAGAAAAAAAAAAAAGCTGGATATTGCTTTTTGAGACATCCTTGCATAATTTGGATTCAAGAGACTTCAGCCTTGATTGAACCACTGGCTTAGAGTGTGGGTATTTCAGAACACAAACTTGCCTAAAAAGGCAACATATAGGGACCAGCAGTTAGCGTAATGGCTATGTCGTTGGACTCCAATGTAGTCGACTGCGGTTCGTGTCCCAGACAGGTGGCTTAAAACTCACGCTGGGCGTATGTGCATGCGTGCCCAAGATCCCAAGAGGAGAATGGAGGAGAAGGGATTACGGCGTGGCCTTCCCCCCGGGAGGTGATTTCTCGCTTTCTGTCTCTCTGTCTGTCTCTGTCTGGCGAGCGCACGCGCCCTATAGCCAAAAAAAAAAAAAAAAAGGCAACATATAATATTGCTGATAACAATGGTTCACATTTGCTGTAGTAATTCACAGCTCACAAAGCCCTTACACATGTCTTCTTTTCACAAGAGCCCCTGAAGGCTGACAATGCAGGAAACATCACCATGATTATTCTACAGAAAAAGGAAAGTAAGGCTCAAATTTAAGATGACTGTGCTGAGTTCTAAAGCTTAGTAACAGGAATTGAACTTAAGTATCCTATTTCCAAATCTTTTGCTCTTTAAGGAGAGCTCTTACAACCTGCCAATTCACAATGAAGACTGACCTTAAAACAAAAATTTATGTCCTGATATTAACAATGAACCCACATGTGGACTAGAGTCTCATCCGTTCTGATTTTTCTCTTTTGCCTTGCAAATGACTTCATAATTTTTTCTTATTTCTTTCACTTTCTGCTCTAAAGGAGCACTACTAAAATTCCAGCTATAGCACCAGTATAGCACCAGCTATACTGAAAGGGAAAAAACAAAAACAAAAAAAACACTGAGGTTTGTTCAATGCCAAGAGGCAGGAATCAGTAACAGCCATGTTTAGAATTCAGATGTGCCACATGTTAGAAGCAATTCAACGAGGCTGAAAGCACTCTGACAATACACTTACTAGTTTCCAAAGTTACACTAATAAAAATAAATGGATGAATTTGAGAGTGTATATCATTTCCAGCTGAAGAAAATGAGATTATTTTATTAAATAAAAATCAAATGTGACTGTAGGAAGGAGGAAAACTGATGTAATACAGCCAAAAATCAAGATCAGTGAAATAAAACAATTGGTCTTGATTCTAAGTGATCCCCTTACAGTCCAAAGACAGATAAGCAATATGATTTTTTATTAAAAACAAAAACACATTTTCCTCATGCATATCCTATTTCTGCAGTATTTTCCAAGCTTAACATTTAATCTGGAATTGCAAATTATGTGGGGACAATTTGTAACTATATATTATTATTATTCCCTTAACGTAGAGTCATTTTTACCTTTACTTAACAAAAAGTCCCTACTCCACCCTTATAAAATTATAAACTCTTAGTACCGGACCAGGTACACATCAGATGCTCAGTATCTCTGCAATTGATTTTTATCTGTAGATGGCAAAAGAAAGGGAATAAAAACTCATACAAGATATCCATTAAAAATACATAATAAAACCAAAATTTATGGCAAGAATGAGGTAAGCTGAATGAAAATACCTCCTCATGGGAAGAAAAGCTCTGGATCTTTCTGAATTTCTATGGTCAGTTACTCTTAATAATTTCAGTTTAGGAAGTTACAATAGCTACATAGGGACCATTCATACTTAAGTCCTTTTCATCACTCTTGTGTTTCTTTATTCTATGTAAACTCCAATTCAATAACTCTTAGGGCCCTATGAGATGGTATGAACAATAGAAATCTCTTCAATATTCCAAGACTACTAAACCAATTTATACATTTAGTGTAGAAACTGTAAAGCTCACTGAGATGAGAAAGAAGCTAAAACGTTATGAACAGCACAATGATTACTATACTCCTTTATAAAAATAAATACTTTTTAAAAATTTACATCAGAAACAAGAGAACACTTATTTTCTCACTTGGGAGAAATGATTTTTCTAAGTTTTAGGAGATAAATCATATTGAAATCATATTCAAAAAAGAAATGTGTATTTGAAGAATATAAATTATTAATTTTCCTACATATCTTTCAAAAAACATGAATGACTCTAGGGAGTAAAGCTCCCTAATTCTCCCATTTCTAGAGCTGTCCACAATACCCAATATTCCTGAATTTATAAATTAGAATATCTAGGCTGTACGTACATACATTTAGGTATCTACCTCTCTGTTTTTTTAAAAATAATCTTTTTTAATTGAACTATGACATACATTCATAAAAAAAAGATGTGTAACTCCTAAGCATATAGCTCGGTGAATTTTTATGAGGAAAATAAACCTATGTAAATACCACTGGGATTAAGAAATCAGAATACTCAAATTCTGCAGAAATCCTCCTCATGCTTCTTTTCTCTGTACTTCCTTATCCCAAGGGTTACAATTCTGCTCTAATGCTAAACTTAGTTTTGTTTTTACAAAAACACAGGGCAGGGGAAGGGCACAGTCCAGTAGGTGGCATGGTAGTTAGTTCACTAGATTCTCACGTGGTCAATCATAATTCAAGTCCCAGACCTGGTGGCTTGAAAATCATGCTGGGCATGTGTGCATGTGCACCCAAAATCCTGAGAGGAGAGAATGGAGAAGGCAGCACTGTGGCATAGCCATCTGGTCTGAGAGGGGGATGATTTCTCACTTTCCCTTTCTCTATGTCTCCCTGGTAAGTACTCATGCCTACGGAAAAAACTGAAAAATAAATAAATATAAAAACTTCATATAAATGGAATACTATCATATTTACTTTTTAAAACTATTTATTTAATTTTATTTATTATTAATATTATTTAATTTTGTCAGAGAGAGGGGAGTAGTGAGAAAGCAAGCCACCAGGTGCAGGACTCGAAAAGCAGTGGGTCATGTGGGTGTCCAGCACTTAACCATCATGCCACCTGCCAGCCCTAGTATTTACTCCTGTATCTGGCTTCTTTTGCTCAATGCTATGTTTGCTGAAATATGCCCTTTTTATTGCATGTAGAATTCTTTCATAGCTATATAATATTTAATTCAGTGACTATGCCACAATTTTACAATTTGGGCTACTCTAAATCTTTGACCACTATCATGTTGCAGTATGAACGCTTTTTGGTATAAACATGTATGTACTGCTCTTGGGTATATGTCTAGAAGGAGAAATGTGGGACATGGGGTAGGCTTATGTTCAGTTGTTCAGACACTGCCAAATTTTCCAAAGTGGCTGGTTGTATTATTAATAAGGTCAAGTAAAGCTTAGAGAATCATACTGATTTGCACATAAATCTACAGTGATTTAGAAGAACAAGAGACAAATTCTAGGACTTGTAATATACTACTCCCTTCTGAACATTTCAAATAATGTTCAAGGAAATCTGAGTGAAAGATTTATTAAAGTAAAATCTGAAAGACAGAAAATAGATAAACTTTTATATAATGTCAAAAGACCTCCATATACCAGATCCTGAGACAGAAATCTGAAGACTACCCCCACTACTAATTAGGTATATGACCTCAGCCACATCATTTAACTAGTTCTCTGTGCCAGAACTTTTTTTTTTTTTGGAGAGGTTTTTTGCTATAGGGCGCGTGCACTCACCAGACAGAGACATAGAGACAGAAAGCGAGAAATCACCCCCCCAGGGGGGATGGTCACGCCGCAATCCCCCCTCTTCTGTTCTCTTCTCGGGATCTTGTGTGCCAGAACTTTTTAAACTGTTGAATGACTACAATGTTCCTGCTTATTTCATGAAATTACTGATCAAATAGAATACTCTTGATGAAAGTGTTTTGAAAAGATGAAACACCTTACATGATGTTACAGAATATCTATACCAACATAATCTATTATACAAATAAATACAAAAGCTCTCATCAAGTAAAACAATCTTTGAATCCTATAATACATCAATAATAAGGACTTAGGCAAAGGAAAAATCTTCCTGCATTACAGATACCTGGCTACATCATTCTCTCAAGCAAGAAAAAAATGTAGCAAAGATGAACCATTTAACAGTGATGTTAATAATAACTGATAATAATAACAGTAATAAGATTATCTAAACAGAGCTTCGAAGTTATAAAATATTTTCATATATAATTCCTTAGAGACAAAGGGGGGGGGCAGTTCAGTGATTATCTGTGGCACATGTGATTACCCCCAGAGACAAATTCTTCCAGCCCTAACTTTTTGACTCTTTAGACACTGGATTATGGAGCTCTCCAACAGAAGTCCTTATGGCTTAAAGGAGTGGGCAGAAGAGCCTTGCTACTCTATAGCCTACACACAACACAGCAGAGAGGAAAGGTTTATCTCCAGAAGAGCTTTTTCTTACTCACTAAAAGTATTTCCACTAATGAAATAGTTAACAGATGTCATAAACACTTGAAAATTAGGCTCAGCCATTATGGCGCAGACAGTTAAGGAGCCAGTGTGTGATACTAGAGCCACCTGGCAGACCCAGGTCTGAATCTTAGGTTGATTGTTGACCTGAAAATACTGGGCACCCCTACACGCACCTATGACCATGGCTAGCTGGCAGACTTGGGGCAGGATCATGTTGAAGGTACCCCCCAAACCCTGTCAAGCCCATGCCAGTCTTCATGGAAGAAAAAAAAAAAGAAACTTTTTAAAAATACTTGAAAATTAAGAATCAGATAACTCTTATCACCCATCTCCAAAATCAAGAACAGCTTTAGGGAATGAGTATGAAACTTACATCCATTCTCCCTTTTCTGTGTCCCATCTATCTGTCTTCCTTTTAAGAAACACAGGGCACAGCTTTCTCTTCCTTCTCAGAAAAAGTGGCATAGGGGTCAGCAGACGGTGTGCTGAGCTTGCAACTGACCGCAGTTCGCATCCTGGACCTGATAGCTTGGACAGTAGGCACCCGTGCGTGCATACCCAAAATCCCAAGAGGAGAAGAGAAAGCAGCATGGCTATCTCACCTAAGGGAGTGATTTCTCAGTTTTCCACTCATTGTCTGTGTCTCTGGCAAGAGTATGTGCCCTATGGCAAAAACAATCCATCAATCAATCAATGAATAAATAAAGACATACACCTTATCCTCCTTTTTCCTCCTACCTTGTCTTAAATGTTGACTAAGTGTTAAAAGTATAGCTGCTTCTGTTTACAGACCATATGATCTTTTCTGATACATGATAATGTTTAATGTTAAGACTATTTAAAAGATGCTAATTCTACATTTGGTATATGTCATTTAGAAACATATACAAAAAAAGGTACTATGAATTTAGCAATATAAACAAGTTTATATTTTGCTAATCTTAATAACCTTTACTTACTAATACTTTATTTTTTTTTGAGAGGTTTTTGCTATAGGGCGCGTGCGCTCGCCAGACAGACAGAGAGAGACAGAGAGATAGAAAGCGAGAAATCACCCCCCAGAGGGGATGGTCACGCCGCAATCCCTTCTCCTCCATTCTCCTCTCGGGATCTTGGGCACGCATGCACACACGCCCGGCGTGAGTTTTAAGCCACCAGGTCCGGGACGCGAACCACGGTCGACTACGTGGGAGTCCAGAGACATAGCCATTATGCTAACTGCTGGTTCCCACTTACTAATACTTTTAAACAATGACAGCATAAATTGTGTGTGTGTGTGGTAGAGATAATATATTTACCATATTGTCAGCATTAAATGCTTCTGAGAATTTTAGAAATTTCTAGTAATAACTTGGCAGACCTGAAAAGATTACTGTACCATAGGTGGAATATTACTAAAACCAAACTATACAGTAATTCTCTAGCCTTGTCTTTAGTTCTTCATATTAATAAGAGAAATCAGAGTTGTAAAATAAAAATCTCAAGAAGAAAATTAAGTGCATCCCATTTTTTTCTATTTATTTTATGGAGATTTTTTTGTATACTATGCCCAAAATTATGATGGTATAATCTCCCAACTGCAAGTAATTGTTTTATCCACAGTCACAAAAACAAAAATTAACAAAAGAGCTCATCATGCAATCATTAGCGAATGTAAAAATATAGGTCAATGACTGTGTATTCATCTCAACGATTATGATGGTCATTTGTAAACATGCACATACATTCACATATACAGTCTCTATTAAGTATATAACCACTGGAATAAAACACACTCAGCCATACAATAACCAACTGACCACAATGATGCAAATAAAGTTCATCTGTTCTGGAAGAGAAGATCTGTCCATAAACTCCCACCTCTAATACATAAATGCCAAATTTGGGAACAGATTTCTGACTACTCTTCCTATTTCTAGAAACTTTCAAGGGTCAGGAGATGACGTAGCAGTTACATCAATGGACTCCCACCATGGCCAACTGCAGTTCGAGTCCCCAGCCAGATGGCTTGAAACTTATGCCTGACCCATGCATATGAGCACCAAAGATCCCGGGATAAAACTGGAGAAGGGACTGCAGCGTGACAACCCCACCCCACTACCCCACTACCCCCCCAGGTTAATTTCTCATTTTTATCTCTCATTGTCTCTGTCTCTCTTTCTCCAATGAGTGCATACACCCTAAGGCAAAAGCATCTCAAAAAAAAAAAAAATACTTTCCAAGGGACCAGGGAGAGTAATATCTATAAACAATAATCTTGCTGTAACAGATCACTTTGGTCCTGTGATTGTGGGATGCTCCCTCTATTCCATTCCTGATATAGCATTATGTGCTACATAGTAAAATCTTATTATCTCTTTTAAACTCTGATATTCTTTTCTGTTGACTCTGAGTCTTTTGGAGACAAAAACTAGTGCTTTTAACCAATCATTAACCTAAGAATTTCTAAACCCAGTATAATCTGTAAGTCCTAGCTTCCGGATGCCCTGCCTTTTAGGGTCATGTCAATGTAAAGACATCTTTCTTTTTTTTTTAAGAGAGATTTTTACTATAGGGCATGTGTGCCAACTAGAGAAACAGAGAAAGAGAAAGCGAGAAATCATCCCCCAGGGGGAATAGCCACACAGCAATCCTTTCTTCTCCTGGAAGCGCGGGCAGGAGCACATACGAGCCCAGTGTGACTTTTAAGCTGCTGGGTCTGGGCCTCAAACCATGGTTGACCATGTGGGAGACCAGTGACATAACCATTATGCCATCTGCTTATCCCATGTAAAGACTTCTTAAAACTCAAAATGTATGATATTGTTTTAGATTTTTTTGGAATAATTTTCCTCTTAGCTAAAAAAAATGAGAACCAGAAGCATCATCTATACACAAGGGATCTTCAAAAAGATCACAGAAAATTTGTGTCATGACAAAACTATGCATGGAGTTTTAAAATTTTTTTTACATCAAAATATATTTCAATTCCTTGTTTCCACAAACTTTGTGAAGTCTCCAAGTATATGCTAAACAACTCCCAACTTTTCAGTGTTGAAGTGCCACTGAGCTATTTCCTACTCTTTGCTCCTTCAATAGTGTTTGGTTTCATCAACCTCATGCTTTTGTTCAATAAATCTTACTTTCTTTTCAAAAGCAGCCTAGCATAAAATATCTTTGAGATCTGTTTCCAGCACTGTTGTTCTTTTTCTTTAAATTTCTGCAAAATCCTTCCAGGCATTAAAGATTAGTGTAAGCTCTTATGACCATCAAAGAAACAGGAAATATAGCTAAATAATGAAGCAAAGCTCCATGTCCAGGATTAGGTAACCTCCTTGAACCCAAAAAGCAGTGTGGTCTATTGATCACTGCTACAACTACTTTTTTATACCTCAGTTTTAAATCTCTAAGTTATAACAACACATGACATCCTGTTAGCTACAGCAAATCTTTTGTGCAGTTCAAATATTTTTCTGCTAAAAAAAAAAAAAAAAAAAAAAAGTGTGGAGGGGCGGCACTTAGACATAGAGTTGTCTC
>NW_006159803.1:3399851-3476553 GCF_000334495.1 Tupaia belangeri chinensis | reverse complement strand
TGCATGCGTGCCCAAGATCCTGAGAGGAGAATGGAGAAGGGATTGCGGTGTGGCCATCCCCCCTGGGGGGGTGATTTCTCACTTTCTATCTCTCTGTCTCTCTCTCTCTGTCTAGTGAGCACACATGCCCTATAGCAAAAATCTCTAAAAAAAAATTGCTTTCACGGCTGTGCAAATGTTTAACGTGCAAAACCCCTTTCTCTCAAATCACTAAAAATCAGGTAAGGTACCCATAAAACCTTCATCAGAATTTCATCTTCATATATCTCTTCCATTTCCAACAACACACATAACATATGCTAGACAAATTTAGAACTACCTTTTTAAAAAAAGGTTGGATCCAATTCCTGAGAGGTCCACTCAAACTTTATTTTACCCTCCTTAGACTGTAAAGCAATTTTTCTTAGAAATACTCTCAATATGCCAGGAAAAAGACATTTCTAAGATTAAAAACTCACATTAAACTTTCCCTTTATTGAGAAATACAGATAATTCCATAACCTTTCATTGTAACACTTTTCCTCAAAAATTAAAAAAAAAATGTTCTATGCCTTCTCTATTCCTCCTTGTATAACAATAACATGATGTCTGCTGTATGACGCACACAACAAACTACAGGAGTCCTCTCTCACGCTCAGTTTCTATCCACTGATAACTTAAAATAGCTACAAATGGCTAAGACTATAGTGCCTAGAATTTTTCTTTGATTATGCAACTATTTTGGTAATATGCTGTAAGTTTAAAGATCAAAAGAATGCTCCGAACTGAATCTGAGCAAACTGTCTTAGAATGAGAATGTATGACTTGAGGATATCAAGTCATACAATGATTATGTTTAGATAAGATTAAAGAGAAGACAAAGTTCACTCTAAAACTGACTTACATCTACCATGTAAACATGCGCACATTGTATACCAGTATGACTTTGAAGACAAAGCACAATCAAAGAACTTGGCTACCAAGAGGTAGAAGTGGTTCAGTCAAGAGCAAAGGTCATGGCAACAGTTTTTTAGTTTTCTCAAGTCATTTTGCTGGTTGACTTTCTGGAGGATCAAAGAATTATAACATCTTTTTATTTTGAGAAAGTTAGTAAATGCTTCCACAGAATACTCTGCAATACTTCAGCAGAGAGTATTGACGTAGGGAAAATCACTCCCATCATGTTTCTTCTTAGATTATCACAGAATTTTGGATCACCACCCTTTGCCAAGTCTTCTCAAATAATACCTTTAGGTCTCTTGCCAAGGGGCACCTGAAAAGTGATGAGAGCCTTCATCCTCTGTCACTTTCATGTGAAAGGAGCTGGATGGGAAAAAAGGTTTGTTTGAGCTAATTCCTTGGGCTCTTGTCCGTCAGCCCAAACCTGTCACTGCTGTCAGTCTTCAGTGTCTTAAGGAATGTTTGAGTCATGCTACAAACCAGCCACTCAGCCCTCTGGTAACATCACTGTTACAAGAAGGCGGCCATTTCTGAGCACTCCCACAGGGCTGTGAAATGAAGGGAGCTCAACTATTCAGAGCAATAATAAAACACAGCTCCTGCCTATTTAGAGCTCCAGGCCGAACGGCAAAGCCATGTCTGCTACAGAGCCTCTTCTTTTTGTTCCCAGAATGGTCCTTAGCAGATATAAAGAAATGAGACCTTTTCTTGACTAGAAAATCCTTTCCTTTCTCAGATGTGAAGAAAAACATACACACCAGACAAACATGGAAGGAGAGTGGGGAATGAAGGGAGGGACTTGTCTTAAGGAGCTCACATAGAGACTGCCTCCATCAGAAATACCTATCCTAATAGCCTTTATAGTTTTATTTCCCCCATCGGATACAATATCAAAACTAAATACATATACCAGTTGATAAGAGAATAAAAGAGGAATCCAGGGGGCAGGCACAATTTCTTACAGCTTAAAAAACTGTAAAGAATCAAGCACACAGCATTCACAAGTATAAAAACCAAACCGTACTTAGTACTACACACAAATACATACACAAAGGAAATACAGTAAAAGGGCTTTCTTTGGGCTCTACACATACACACACACACACACACACACACACACACACACACACACACATCTTTCATTGTACATTTTCATACGCAGAAATGAGAGCTTCATAGTGAACTAAAATGTTTTTTAATGCTGAACATGCAATATTCATAGGTATCGAATGCTTAGACTCATATTTTCTTAAATTTAAAATTTTCCCATTACTGCCACTGAGATCTAGTTTTCCTGCCACAGTAGTGCATGCCTACATTTAAAAAACATATGCAGGGAACCAGCAGTTGGCGTAATGGCTATGTCGCTGGACTCCCACGTAGTCGACCGCGGTTCGTGTCCCGGACCCGGTGGCTTAAAACTCACGCCAGGCGCGTGTGCGTGCGTGCCCGCCCAAGATCCCGAGAGGAGAATGGAGGAGAAGGGATTGCGGCGTGACCATCCCCCCTGGGGGGTGATTTCTCGCTTTCTGTCTCTTTGTCTCTCTCTGTCTGTCTGGCGAGCGCACGCGCCCTACAGTGAAAATCTCTCCAAAAAAAAAAAAAACAAAAAACATATGCAGAAGCCACCACCTGATTTAGTAGTCAGGCTGCATACACTGGCGTCTTGTTTTCAGGCACCTTTGAAGACAGAGTGATATTTAATACTGAATATAAGCAGTCTTTTCATCTTACACTGTAGAGTAATTGCTTCCCACTTCGGAACTATAGCATGAGTTATCATCTCTGACTTGCTCTTTAAGTGCTATGGCCAACATGGAAAAAAAATGACAAAGAACATTATGGGCTTACTCAAGGGAGTTGGATCTTTGCTAACTGCCAAGAAGAAATCACGGCTAGTCAGGCATAGTGCAATGAGATACAGCAAGAGATGACAAATGTTATTGGGTCCTGGTCCTAGGAAATCATTTCTACTAAATGTCCTTGGAGTATAAACGCCGAATTCTTCTCAGTGTCAAACACAACATATAAAAATCAAAGCTGCACATGAAAAGTGTTTATAATTGTACATATATGTTGGAGTAACACTATACATATGCATTTACTGGAAATGACCGTTACAATACTGTGAAGGTGGGAGTGTTTTCCCTTATGTTCTAGGAGCTGAATTGATGTCTTAAGAGTTATTCACTATCAGAAAAGTTGGGCTCATAAAGCCTATCTACCTAGGTAGAGAATATCAATGAAAATTCTATCAGACCTGACTCACAGAGTTAACTGTCTTTTGTATTTAACAGGAACAAAATATGAAGAAAATATAAAGAGAATAAGTAAATATAAAGGAAGGGTGGGCAGAGCCCAATGAACAAGTTATATTAGATATTTTTCATCCTACATCATATCAATAGAAGCACCAAATGAATATGAGGAAGTAAATAACAGTGCACATGAGCTTAAATCCAATTAGAATGTTGTTTTATATAAATAAAATGCATAATGAAAAGACTTACATGCCACTTCAACATTACAGATTTTGTTCTTGTTGATTTATGAACCTTTATTGCCAGTTATACCTTAATAGAGCTGAAGAAAAAATTTTTTAGATAAATAAATAAATCCTTACCTTTGACTGCCTCTTATTGGCTTTTCTCCTGGCCTCCCTTTCTTTCAATCTTTTCTCCTACAGGAAGAAGGGAGAAATTAACAACATAAATATCTATCTATCAGGTGTAAAACAGACCACACATTCATTACAATTCGTTTTGTAAAGCAATCTGACACATGATGTTCATTTCTCGATAAAGATCTACCAAGTGTCCACTATGGGATTGGCATAAATATTCATAATTATTAAGAATGTGTCAGACAGATCAGGCCATGCTGCTGCTTATAACATTGACAAGGACAAGAATTGCTATTATATATCTTTACAATAAAAGTGTGAACACAAATGTTAAAAGCCTCAAAGAAGGTTAAACTAATTAATGCAATGAGAGAGTCCATCCATAAACCTTAGTTTCAGTTTCTACAGCTTCAGATTGCACAGTAGGAAAGCTAAATTCTAAGTAAAAACTAACATAAAATCAAACTTACACAATTTCGATGTGTGTCATGCCCCTAAGTAATACATATATTAAATTACTCCATTTCTTTTTCCTTCCCAGATTTGGAGAAAATAGATAATACTCTGCGTTCCAAATAAAACACACAATTAAGAGAGCAGGTAAAACTTAAACTGAACAGGAACATTCTAAAGATTCCTAGGAAGAAAGGTTAGAGAAAGGAAAAAGAAACATGAAAAAAGAAAAATTCTTAAAACATTCTGACTTGCTTGTTGTCAAAGGGCCAAGTTACAAAGCAACTGTTCTCAACTCTGGTCTAAATGTACCAAGTCTAGTCCTTTTTCCAACACATTCTAATAAAAATTAAAATGTTAAGACTTGGGGTTAAACATTAGCAGATGTGACTTTAATCAGAGAAGAAAATAATAACAGTATTTTAGTTAGCAGCCAATTACTGCGAATAGATACTATCAAACTCTTTCTTATCCCTGAACTGGTTCTCTAATGAAATTTTTAGAGATGGTCTGTCATGAAAATAAGATAATCTCAATATATCCTCAAATTGTGGAGAAAAAATAACAGATTGCAGTTTTTAAACAATCTACACCCAAATTTTTACGAAACTCAGCCAATTTATTGATCTTCTGTAAGTATTACTAGACTATGAAAATATATAAAAGAAGCAAAACTATTAAAGAAGAAGCTCAAAGTCGCTGATCATGATTATCCATTGTTTGAGAGCTGATATTAGTGGATAAATTTTGTTATTTTCTCTCTCTTCTCTTCCCCCACCCGCAAAATTTAAGCCTATTATTCACAAAAAAATTGTTTTTGATACTAAAATGAAATATAGCAGTATTTCATATTATTCTACAGAAATCACAATGACTTTGGAATATTTTATTACTTAAACTAATTGTAAAACTACAACTATATAAAACTTCAGATAACTACAGAAAACAGTGAAATTATACTATCATAAAAACTTGTCCATTGGTACATATTATTGCTTTTATTTTTTTACCAAGAGTAAAAGCTCAGAAGTGTTAAGTAACCAGTTTGCTTCACATTTCATGTACTTATTTGCTTTGTTCACTTTCCTTTTCTTTGGACAAGTTTTTGCTATGTTGGCAGCTTCCCACCTGAGCCTCCCAGACTACTGGGATTACTGGCCACTGTAGCTGGCCTTCAGGTTGAATTGGGAATCCAACAAAGACCTCCCATGTAGTTCCAGCCTATGGACACAGCATTCTACTAGCATGTGCCACTATAGCTAGGTCTCAGTTTGTTTTTTCATCTTTTTTTTCTTTTTTTTTTTTTTGCTACAGTGTATCTATCTGATCAGAGACAGAAAAAAGAGAAAGATAGTGAGAAATCACTCCCCAGGGGGATGGCCATACCACAATCCCTTCCCCTCCAATCTCTTCTCAAGATTTTGGGTACACACAAACATGTGCCTGGCATGATTTTCAAGCCTCTGGGTCCAGGACCCAAACCACAAAGTCAATCATATGGGACCCAATGCCTTAATCTCCATGTCATCTCCTGGTCCAGTTTTTCATCTTTTTAAATCTATATAACAGAACTTGTGGGGTATTATTCCCATTATATAGACAAAAAAATAATAATCAAAGTAACTAAGGACCTTGGCTGATACCACATAAATAGTGATAGAACTGGGGCTAAACTGGGCTTGGCAGGCTACTGTCCTCCTCTCAATCCCGGCACATCAATGTACTGCATACCCCTCACCAAGAATGTTCACTGAGCTTACACATTCATACATAGTATTTTTATCTCATTGGTATGTTTAAGACAGATGCCATTTTTAAAAATTATTATTAATAGCCTGCTACCATCTGGGACTTTTCGTCCTCACAGCACTTATTCTGACAGCATTTTATGGACATTACTTAATTAATTTTTTGCCAGTTTCCTGTGCAGAAGAAACAGATAATTGACTACTTTTAACAGTGACACAAATTTTTGTTGTAATTATTCAATAACTGGCCTTCTTCTAACACATTAGTGTGTCTGAAAATGGCACTTCAAAGTTGCAGAGAATAAGCTCTCTATGTTCACCATCAGACAAACCCTTTCTACACAAGCAAACATTTCTATGCTGGAGGTTTCATCTATCCTTTTTAATCACAGCAGAAAAAAATTCATAGAGAAGTTTCAACTTCTACTGAATTCAGTATTAATCCAGTACAGTCTCTAAAGGATATTTTAAATTTCACTTTTAAATTGGCTTAACACATATGCATGCAAATGGGATAAATCTTTTTCTTTTGAGTTTTCTGCCACAAATCTAAGGTAGTTGAGGGAGATCCAAAAATTTTGGATTATGAAGTAAACATGGTCAAGAAACAAAACAGAAATGTATAAAAGGATTGGCTTTATTGTGCAGCAGTAATTTGCTGCTCAAGAAAAGCTAGATTCTACATGATGACCATGGTGCGAATCCCCAGTCTGGTCAGCCTGAAATACACTGGGAATGTGCACAAGTGTCCCAGATCTGACAGGCTGAAAGACTGGAGGAAAAGGGTCCCAATGTGACCAGACCCAATAGAGGGTGCTCCTCTCTCACTTCTCTCGCTTTCCCTCACTCACTCCACATGTACACACACATACACACACACACATACACACACACACACACACATGCTTTAACACAAATAGAGAAGAATTTTTTTAAATAGAAATTATTTTTTTAAAGAAATGCATTAAAAACTTTCAAAATGGGGTAAAAACAAAGGAAAATTACTTAAAATGAATCATCAGAAAATGTTCCTTTCTTATTTGAAAAAGCTGTCAGTACTCTGCCTGAAAGATCAAGAGTAAATATTAGTCTTTAAAAAGAGAAAAACAGGAAGGAGAATTACAGTAATCCAAAATATGGAAAATCAACATACAGAGGAAAATATGTTTTTTAATGCTGAGATATTAAAAAAATAATAATTCCTTACTTTTATAGCAAAAGATTTATGACAAGGCAAAGATAAAAAGGTTGGCATACAATGACTTAAGGGGAAAACTATAATTGGATTTTTATTAAATTTAGTTACATGAGGTTGCCCCATCCCCCTCAATTATTTGTGGTTCTCATGCTTGAAATATTTTACTTTCCTATTTCATTTTTGAGGGTATATTGGTACCAAAGTCTACTTTATATCACACACACACACACACACACACACAAGGCAGAAACACCTCTTTAGTTCTGCCATGCTGCAAATGATTAACTTTAAGGAGAGCATGAAATTCAATAATGAAAATCAAATTCACAAGGGACAAGAAAACAGAAAATCACATTTCAAGGTACAAAATACTCCGTTTATAGATGTTATACTTCTTTTGGCTTCTCACACACTATAGGTCCTTAGCTTCCAAGAAAGAAAGAACCATGAAATATGAATTTCATCAGCAGTCAGGACTACGTATTTAAAGCTTTTTCATTCTATGGTGATACTTGGAAATTTGTAGACCTGAAAATACGACTGTTTTTAGGAGGTGACAGAATGAATACATCTCAGGCAACTATGTCAGTTTGGTTAGGAACCGAGTCCCCAGCTATTACACAGGAAAGATAGGAATGAGCATCTTTACTTCAGTATTTCAAGAACCTCTTTTTTGGGGTTGGCAGGTGGCATGACAGCTAAGGTTGCTGGACACCCACATGGCTGACCGTGGTTCAAGACCTGGACCTGGCAGCTTGCTTTCTCACTTTCCACCTCCACCTCCCTCCCTCTCTCCCTCTTTCTCCCTTTCTCCCTCCCTCCCTCTCTCCCCCTCCCCTCTCTTCTCTGGTAAGAGTGTGTGTGTGTGTATGCGTGTGCGCGTGCACAAATGAAGTAAAATAAAATAATTCTGAAAAAAAAAAAAAAGAGAACTTTTTTCAAGGAAGAAACTGACTCAATGAAAATAAGTAAGAGAGTGATTATGAGAATTTAAATCCTTAAAGATATCCCCGACCTTCAAGAATAAAATTCCAGTATACCTACATCCTTCTTAGGAACTCTTTCTCTCTTTCTGATGATTGCAAAGGCTCTCCGAAATAGAGGTCAGCAGATGCCATAGTGGGTACATCGCTGGATTCCTACATGGCTGGCTGCGCTTTGAGTTCCAGACCCCAATGGCTTCAAACTCACACAACATGCACACCCAGGATTCCGGGAGGAGAATGGAGAAGAGAATGAGGCATGGCCATCCTTACTAGGGAGGGATTTCTTTCTCTCCCCGCCCCACCACCTGGTGAATGTACATGCCCTAAGGCAAAACAAAAAGTTTTATAAAAGGAAAATAAATGAAATAAATAAAAAGTAGTCTTCTGTATAAATCTGTAACAACTATAGAAAAGATAAAGACAGCAAGAAAAAAAAAACTAATCAACATGGAAACACTGATTCACTAGTTAATTCCTTCGAGTGTAGTTAAAGGCAGGCTCATGGTGGGCTCTGGATACATAGTACTGGACAAGACAGATGCAGTCCAGCCTTTGTAGTCTGTGACCTAATTCTGTTATGACTCTTTGACTCATTAGATCCAAACTCTGCTCTCTGCTCTTCTAACTCAGTATCTAACTATTCACAATCTAACAACCAGGTCACCTCCCAGATACCATATGGTGTTTTATTTTTTTGTTGTTATTTTTTAAAAAGTTCAAAATGGAGAATAAAAATAGACTCAAAGACTTTCCACACAAATAATAGATTCATGCAGGGATCAGCAGATGGCATAACAATTACGTTGCTGGACTCCTACGTAGTCAATTGCAGTTCAAAGCCCAGGCCCAGTGACTTAAACTCATGCTGTGCACATGTGCGTGTGTGCGTGCCCAAAATCCCTAGAGGAGAATGGAAGAGAAGGGATTGTGGTATGGCCATCCTCCTAGGGGTAATTTCTTGCTTTCTGTCTCTGTCTGTCTCTGTCTCTCTGTCTCTCTGGTGAGCACACACCCCCTATAGCAAAAATCTCTAAAAATAAACAAACAAACAAAAAAAATACATGCAATGCGTAATACTCGTCTCATTTTTCATGCTGTATATGAAGGAAGGCTCAAGTACCAAATTAATGTCACTGTAAGTTCCTCAGAGTAAGAACAGAAACCATCTTAGATAGACATCTCTAAATTTGACAAAATTTTTGCAGTAATAGGCAAGATTCTTTTTTAAAAAAATAATAAACCTGGATGTGGACAGTACTAGGATGAGTTGAAACTAGAAGGGAGTTGGGCTGTAAAGATCTTTTTTCTTCTCATATAAATAAGCTTCATTCAAAATGCCTATTTCAGAATAAGATACTGGAAGTAAAGTTCTTTGCCTTCCTTAAAGCTTTCTGAACTTAGTGAAATTTCCCAAGATTGTGTGACCAGACCAGTCTCTGACATTACTTTAGACTTAAGTGGCTACAGGTACTGAGAAATAAAACTCTGGTTCTAGAACCTATATAGCTACATAACATTCAGAGAAAGGTAAAAGTGGTAAGGGGCCCTAGATTATCATACTAGTCACATCACTTATTTTATTCTTAAATTTATTTGAGACCAAAGACTACTCTAGAAATATGTATAATCTACATTATTTGTCATTCCTTCTTCAAAATCCTCTACTTCTGTTATCATCTTCCACCTCTTAATTCACTGCATCTAAGTCGTCTTCTTATAAGGGAATGTCTGATTGTTTAAGACAGGTAACAGCACAGCTGCACAGTTAAAAATACAGAATCTACAAGTGACACAGACCTTGGTATGACTCCCAAGGCTGCTACTCATTAGCTGTGAGGTCTATGACATCTCAGTTAACTCTCCTGCGTTGTATCATCAGTAAAATGAAGCTAGTTCACTATTCTAGCAATTGTTAGCATGTAATATGATAGTATATGTACAATGCTTTGTGTGGGGCCCAGCTGAATAATTGGTACTTGTTACTGTTATTATTATTCTTACTACTACTTATAAGATCCCAATTACTACTTTCCTCTCTCTTGACTGTCATATAAGGACATGGCTAAGTTATATGGATTCCATCCAACTTAACTTTGTGCCATCAACAAAGACAAAATAGATTTCCTAAAATGCCCCTTTGGATTCTTTCCTAGTTTTCCAGTATTCATAGTGATGGTAAGTGGAACCCAGTGCAATGTTTACCATCTCTGGAAGCAGTCCAGAGTCCCATCTTGACATGATTATGTTATCTAAATACATGATCCAAAGCACTCAAAGCAAATTTCAAGGGAATGTAAGAACTTCATAATGAGTTATTTCTCTCCATTCCCAGCTGTGATAGCAGATATTATCACCCTAAATACAAGTAATCTTTCAGAGCTAAGAATAATGACATCTACCACAGAGCAGATTTTTCACTCCATCAAAGTAAAAACTTTTCAGTGATTTGATCCATGGCCCATCTTTCAACAGCTGAGATTAATTCTCAGAAAACATATTGCTTCCATGCAAGAGTAGTGTTTTGTCTTCATAATTTACTAATGGTTTCATATGCAAAAATTATAGCTTTTGCTATCATTTTACTTTTGATAAATGCGTTCACAAAGTTCTGCAAAGAAAATAAAAATAATAGGCCTGGTTAACTATAGCTACCTATAAATGCCAGGCAAAGCTGAAGACTGGGACGCTCTCAGAAGAAAATGGTGCTTACAAGTTACAATAAAGGCTCATAAAGAACAAATAAAGCAGCTAAGTGACTCAAAACAGTTACCAAAGAGCTTGTGAAGGCCACAGAGTGAGTGGCTATGAATTCAAGTGGGCATAGCTAAGGTATATTCTCAGGGATGTCATGAAACTATACGGCTTGTTTGTCTGGTGGCTAACCATTTAAAACTTTATACCTGTTATATCCAAAGGAAGTAAAGCAAGTATCTCAAAGATAAGGTCATGCTCCCAATGATGTACAGGCACATGACATTTTTCTATATTTTGCTTTGTAATATTGCATTTTTTTTATACACTGGAGGTTTGTAGCAATCCTGTGTTGAGCATGGAACCACTTCTTTAACAACATGAGCTCATTATATATTTCCTTATCACATTTTGGTTTACCACTTGCAATATTTCAAACTTGTTCATTATTATTGTATCTCTCACAGTGATTAGTGATCAGTGTTCTTTCAGGTGACCACTGTAATTGTTCTGAGCTGTCACGAACCACATCCACTGAAGACGGAACTTAATCAATAAATGCAATCTGTGTTCAGACTACTTCAGTAACCAGTCATTCTCTAATTTCTCTCCCTCTCCTTCAGCCTCTCTGATCCCCGAAAATATTAACATTGAACCAAAAATATCTATTCGATGACTGCAGTAAAATATATAGCACCAGCTAGGTGCTACTTTATAGGATGCCTAAAGTTAGACTTGTGTTCATGGAAATGTATATATCAGCTGTGTTTGCTACGAAAATATTTAGATTAATTAAGATCTTTAGTAATTCAGTAACATGGAGGGAACAGTATAGAAAGTAAACATAGATACCAGAGACAGTGTGGGAGGAAGTGGGAGATGGCAGAGGGTAAGAGATAGGGAATCAAGGATGGGGGGTGGAGGGGGGAGGCAAAACATACAGGAAACAAGAAATGGAAAATTATTTGTTGACAATAACATGTATATGTTGATGTGCTTGATTGAGACAATATACAGTGTACTCCGGATGGAAAATCTCATTTTATATGCTCTAATGTTGTACAGTGAATGAATGTAAATAAATTTAAATTTAAAAATATAAATAAATAACTCTACAAAGACCTTTAAGTGTTAAAATGAAAGTAAGTATCAAATATCCCTCACTTTAAATCAAAAGCTGCAAATGATTAAGCTTAGTAAGAAAGGCACTTTGAAAATGGAGATAACCTGAAAGCAGGATCTCTTGCACTCAACAGTTAGCGAAGTTGTGAATATGAAGGAAAAGTTCTTGAAGGAAATTATAAGTGTTATTCCAGTGAATGCATCAATGGATAAGAAAGTAAAACAAACTCATTGCTAACATGGAAAAATTTTAATGGTCTAGACAGAAGATCAACTAGCCACAACAGTCCCTAAAGCCAAAGCCTTATCTAGAGCAAGACCCCAACCCTCTCAAACTCTGTGAAGGCTCAGAGAGGTGGAAAAGCTGAAAAAGAAAACTGTGAAGCAAAGAGAGGTCAGTTCATGAGGCTTAAGAAACCACCTCTAACACCGTTCAAGGTAAAGCAGCCAAGAGCTGACACAAAAGATGCAGCCAGTTATCCAAGATATCCCACTAAGATAGGGGGCAGCAGGTGATGTGGTTAATGCACTGGACTTCCACACAGCTGACCAGTTCAAGTCCCGGACTCAGTGGCTTGAAAATCACACCAGACACATGTGTCTGCATGCATGCCTAAAATCTCAAGAGAATGTAGGAGAAGGGATTTTGGTGTGGCCATCCCCCCTCAGGGAAGATTTGTCGCTTTCCCTTCCTTTGTCTCTCTTTCAGGCAAGTACACACATCCTATTGCAAAAAACTAAAAATAAAGATCTAGCTAAGATAACTGATAACAATGGCGACCCTAAACAACAGATTTTCAATATAGACAAAACAGCCTTATACTGAAAGAAGATGCTACCTAGCACTTCATAGCTAAAGAGAAAACGTAAATGTCTGGCTTCAGTTTCAAAGGACAGCCTAACTTTCGTTTGGGACTAATGCTAGTGACTTCAGTTAAGACCAGTGCTCATTTACCATCCCCCAAACCTTATGACTCTTAAGAATTACGGGACCAGCAGTTAGCATAATGGCTATGTCGCTGGACTCCCACGTAGTCGACCACGGTTCAAGTCCCGGACCTGGTGGCTTAAACTCACGCAAGGCGCGTGTGCGTGCATGCCCAAGATCCCGAGAGGAGAATGGAGGAGAAGAGATTGTGGTGTGGCCATCCCCCCTGGGGGTGATTTCTCACTTTCTATCTCTCTGTCTGTCTCTGTCTGGCGAGCACACATACCCTATAGCAAAAAAAAAAAAAAAACCCCCCCAAAAAAAAAAAAAAAAAGAATTATGCTAAATATACTTTGCCTGTGCTCTCTAAATGTTACAACAAAGTCTAGATGACAGTACATCTGTTTACAGTATGGTTTACCCTTGAGATCTATTGCTGAGAAAAACTATTACTACAGTTACTGCAATATAATTGACAATGCATCTGGTCACTCACGATCACTGATGGAGATGTACAAGAAAACCTCACATTGTTTTCATGCCTGCCAACACAGTATCCACTTTACACTTGCAGATCAAGGAGCCATTTTGACTTTCAAGTTTTATTATTTTTCAAATACATTTTGTAAGGCTAGTGCTGACTTACATACGAATTCCTCTGATGAAGATGGGCAAAGTAAACGGAAACCCATTCAAGACGCTGTTACAAACATTCATGAGCCATCGCAGGAGGTAAAAAAAAAATCACCATTGACAGGAATTGAATAAAGTTAATCCCAACCTTCATGGATGACTTCAAGGAATTCAAGGTAACAATGGAGGAAATAACCACAATTGTGGCTAAAATAGCAAGAAAACAAAATCAGAAGGGGAGCCTGAAGATGTGCCTGAATTCTGCAATCCCATTATAAAATGTCAATGGATCAAAGTTGCTTCTTAGAAATAAGCAAAGGTGGGGCCAGCAGGTGGCATGTTGGTTATGGCGCTGTATTCCCACAGGGCCAACAGATGGAATCTATTCCTGCTACAGATTCTGTGAACTCTGCTGGAGTGATAACAAAAGCTGTACAGTATTACACAAACTTATGTGACTACAATACATAGATAAATGACAGGATTTGAGAGACTCTAAATTGAAAGAAGTTCTACTATGGGTCAAATGCTATCAAATATTACTGAAAGAGAAATGTTTCATGAAATAAAAGAGTTAACTGAAGAAGCAAATTCCACTGCTGCCCTGGTTTAAGAAATTGACACAGCTACCCAGTTTCAACAACCACCACCCTGATCAGTCAGTAGGAATCAACAATGAAGGCCCTTCACAAACAAAAAGATTACATCTTGTTGGGGGCTCAGATGAACATCAGCAACTTCCAGGAAGTTTTTGTTTTGTTTTCAGACTTTTGCCATAGGGCATATACACTCACCAGAGACAGACAGAGATAAAGAGGGAGAGTAAGAAATTACCTCTGGGAGGGGGGGATAGTCATACCACAACCACTTCTCCTCCAATCTCCTCTCAGGATTTTGGCATACACACCGGGTGTGTTTTTTAAGCCACCCAGTCCAAAACTCAAACATAGAGTTGGCCTATGAGATCTAGTACCTTTAACCACCACACCACCTGATGGCTCTTAAAGTTTTTGTTTTTGTTTTATTCAGGTATGTACATTTTTAAAAAGTGCTAATGCTATAGCATACTTAATAGGCAGTGCAAGCATAACTATTATATACATTCAGAAACTAAAATATATTTGACTCACTAGTGTAATACTCACTTTACTGTGGCAGTCTGGAGCTGATCCACAATATCTCTACCTTATCCCTGTACTAAATTTGAAAATAACTAAAATAACAGATTTTAAATGTTCTCGCCACTAGAAAATGATAAATATTTGAGATGGTGAATATGTTAGTTTGATTATTGGTCAGTCTACGATGTATACATGTAACAAGTCATCACATTGTACCTTTAAATACATGTAATTATCATTAAGCCAGTTAAAATAAAACTTGAAAATTTTAAAGAAATGTTTATATATCACTTGTCTAAGTCTTTAAAACTACAGATGTTTACTTAAGCCATAGTACAAATTACATAATTTTCAGATATTGGAGGATGAAAATATGAGTCAAGGACAGGTGTTAACAGTATGGATAAAAGAAAAAATAAGGGAACCAGCAGTTAGTGTAATGGCTGTGTCGCTGGACTCCCACGTAGTTGACCGCGGTTCGTGTCCCGGACCCGGTGGCTTAAAACTCACGCCGGGCGCGTGTGCGTGCGTGCCCAAGATCCCGAGAGGAGACTGGAGGAGAAGGGATTGCAGCATGGCCATTTCCCCTGGGGGGTGATTTCTTGCTTTCTGTCTCTATGTCTCTCTCTCTGTCTGTCTGGTGAGTGCACACGCCCTATAGCAAAAAAACCTCTCAAAAAAAAAAAAAAACAAAGAAAAAAGTAGAATAAAATGAGTATCTGAGTCCTACTTTATAGACTGAGTGCATATCCAAAATTATAGTGAAAGACTGTTAATCTTTAAAAGTAGGAGCAATTACTTCCAAACAGAATCAAGACTAAATTCACTCACATATTAATTATCTAATTCTTTTAAATCAAAAATACAATCATGAAATTTTTGAATAAGTTCTGAAAAAGTTCCAAAGCTTATGAAACCTTCTAAAATGGATGTATGTTTTTAAAATACAGTATGTGGAAAATACAGAAGCATATGATAGGTTTTATGGAGTTTATTTTTAACATGAAAAATTCATCAGGAACATTCCTTATTCATAATTTTGTGTCAAAGACTTTCTTAATCTTTTTCTATCTTCATAAAGTAAAGCTTAGCTCTAGACCTTAAAGTCAGTATTCTCAATATTCTTTAGGGACCTGTAATTCCTTCTCATTATACTTTCATAAAACTAACAAAATTATGAGTGACAGCCTCAAGGGGAAACATAATTACATTTGCCCAAGGCAAAACATTATGCTATAAGAACTAAGAATTGTCATTACAGTAATATGCTTGATTAGGAAAAAAAAATTATTTCAAAACCAACAATGTGTTCAGGTAAAGTAATTAATTAAGGTAGAATAATCTGTTCAAGATTAATACTACATTTAGTTTTTAAAGTAAACTTGCAGTAGCTATTGGGAAATAAATGAGTAAGAAGGGAGTCTTATCAGCAAGCAAAATAAGCAACTTGATTTGTCAAGGAAAAAAATTACAAATTAGAATTTCATTTTCAAAACAGTAAAGGACAATTTTATTCTATGCCTTAACTACATCTTCAGAGCCAGAAGATCTCTCTGATCATGCGGGATTAACTTCCATTCTATTCTCTCTTATTTCATATTTGAAAAGTCCAATCTAAATTGGTGATGGGTAATCCAAACTGTACTAGGTACTGCCATGCTCAAGACTAAGGAGCACATATTCCACTTTACAGCATAGTACTGTTTCCATCAAACACCGCTGCTTTATTATGCTAAATGTTATAACTTGCCATTTAAAAAAAAGGCTATGTGTATTCTGGGCAGAAATCCACTACATGACAGCTTGGTGCATAACTAATTTGAATAACTACCGTGTCTTTTGTATGCTTTTATAATGAACATATCATTTTCAATGTGCTCACAAGTGTAAAATTTTCTCTAATACACATAAATCTATAGAAATAAATTTACTGATGAAAATATCACAAAGCAAATCAACGGAGTTTTAGGTAGCATTTACATTAGAAATGAATCAAAAGAACTACTCTAGTTTCCTTATGCTTTTTTCAGGTTACATAATATTCTCAAACTCCTATCTGGAAAGTATACCACAAAATGCCTTGAATAGAATATATCTATTTTCCATAAAATAGGAAGTTGTTCTTATCTTTAAAAAGACTTTACTATTTTGGTTACACAGTACTGACTTCCAGTAGTATATGAAACCTAACTGATTTCTCTCACAACTTCGTCAGTCCAAAACTGCTCTGTTCAACTTTGCTATAAGATATTCACTAAAATGATTTAAAATCATGTTATATTTTTAACAGTGGTTACAAAGAAAGTTATTTACAAGCTAGAAGTAAAAATGGAAAAATTTAAAAACAAGTTCTATACAGTGTGCTACCTTTCAAATAAGAGAGAATAAATGTAAATTAGTTCATTAAAAATAAAAAATTTTAAATAAAAATTTAAAAATATGGAATATACACAGTATTACTATTTACTCCTATTTTATTTAAAAAGTAGGAGGATATAGTATACATAAAAGTAGATTTAGGGTAGGGGGTATAAAGATTGAAAAAGTGTGGCACATATACTCCATGGAACACTATTCAGCAATAAAAAAACAATAAGACCCTGGCATTGGATATAAAGTGGACAAATATGGAAGATTTACTGCTGAGTAAAGTGAATCAGACTATGAAAGAGAGACATCATAATATTTCCACTTAATACATACCAACTGTCTGCACTCTATGGTAGAGACTAAAAGACTGGAGGACAAATGTACGACATTTGTGGGACAAAAAAATGGTTTATTACCTGTTGATGATGACATGTATAGCATTCTCAAATAGACCGGTCTGAGGTGTATTTCATGTTGGATAAACACTATACACAAGTTAAATGATGTACAGTGATTGAATGTATAAAAATAATAAGAATACATTTTTAAAATGCTAAATGAAAAATAAATAAATTAAATTTCAATCGCTTCTGAAACACAAACTAGAAAAACAAGGCTATCAACACATTCCTTGGATAACATATTTCTATATAGGCTATTCATAGAACTAGAGAATTTGTTTGATATTTATGTATTTTCACATAATTGTGCTAGAGGTCAAGGGAGGGAGGGTGAAATCTGATGGTAATTGTGAATTAGTGGAGTGTGAGGACATACAGAAAAAGGAAAGTAAATATTATGTTGAGAAAAGAGAAAAAAAATTTCTTTTTTTTTTCTCTCACTGGAAAGAGACGGAGAGACAGAAAGTAAGAAATCACCCCCCAGGGGAGATGGCCACAACCAATCCCTTCTTCTCCATTCTCCTCTCAGGATTTTGGGCATGCACGTACACTCACCCAGTGAGAGTTTCAAGCCACTGGGTTAATAGAACATTAAAGACAAATTTCAATTTAAGTACTACACTACAAGAAGCAATGCAAGAAATGTTTAGTTACTTCATAAATATCCACAACTGTAACTAGTATATTTCCAGGCTCATTTTTTTCTCCATATTTCTATATCTAAACTTTCATTTCCATCCCTGAAACTGTCTTTAGTATTTACTTTTTCTTTTTAATCATATGCAACCATGAAGCTGCATCAAGTCTTAAAACATAGAAATGAGAATTGATGCTCTGATTAAAAAAAAAATAACAGAGTACTGGCCCATTAAATAGTTACAAGGTCAAGGTCAATGGGAGTGAAAACATACAACAATCATTCTCAAGTTAATGTCCACTTCCAAATGCTTAAAAAGTTCTTAATAAAGAATTTATTCTTTATTACAACGATCTCAGGTATGACTCTGTGTTACCCTGAAATCATTCATTATCTCAAGAGCATGGTGCAGAAGTTTCTTAAAAACTTTATGTCATGGGAACCAGCAGTTACCATAATGGCTATGTCACTGGACTCCCACGTAGTTGACCACGGTTCACGTCCCGGACCCGGTGGCTTAAAACTCACGCCGGGTGCGTGTGCGTGCGTGCCCAAGATGCTGAGAGGAGAATGGAGGAGAAGGGATTGCGGCGTGACCATCCCCCCTGGGGGGTGATTTCTCGCTTTCTGTCTCTATGTCTCTCTCTGTCTGTCTGGCGAGCACACGCGCCCTATAGCGAAAACCTCTCCAAAAAAAAAAAAAAAACTTTATGTCATGGGATCAGCAGTTGGCGTAATGGCTTATGTCACTGGACTCCCAGGCAGTCAACCACAGTTCGAGCCCCAGACCTGATGGCTTAAACTCACATTGGGCGCGTGTGTGTGCATGTCCAGGATCCCAAGAGGAGAATGGAGGAGAAGAGATTGCAGCGTGGCCATCCCCCCCCCACCCCAGGGGGGGTGGTTTTTCGCTTTCTGTCTCTCTGTCTCTCTCTTTCTGGCACGCACATGCGTCCTATAGCAAAAACCTCTCAAAAACAAAAACAAAAAAATCTTTATGTCATTAACTGAGTCATTTATCCAGTGAAATGTCCACTTTTCAGGAATTAAGTAGTGCAACAACATAATAATATCACACAAAATCACAACCACGCATAACAGAAACTATCAAGTTTAAGGCCACCAAGATAAATGTCTATTTGTAAGAAGTACTCCCTCTGACAAGGTTTTTATTAAAAATAATAATAATAATAATAATTTAGGGGCTGGCAGGTGGCGTGGTGGTTAAGGGCACTGGACTCCCACATGGCCGACGGTGGTTCAAGTCCCAGACCTGGCGGCTTGCTATCTCACTCCTCCCCCTCCTCACCCTCCTGTCACTCTTTAGTCAAATTTAAATAAATAAATAAATAGATAAAGTTAGATCATTCTTTTTAAAAAATAATAATTATACATACACAAAATCTTGTGGGAATTATCAAGTAAATGTTATGGAAAGAAATGAAGAAATTTAACTAAAATATTAAATTGGCCCTGCAAACAGCACCAATATCCTTCCAATAAGTGAATGGGGAAATCAACTGTGGTACATCCATAGAATGTGTTATAGTCAGTAACAGAAGGAACAAAGCACTGATACACTTAACAGCCCAGATGACTCCAGAGAGTAATGCTGGAGTCATTTAAAAAAAAAAAACAACTTATCTCAAAAGCCTATACACTATAATGTCATAAATATTATGAAATGACAATTTGATAATGAGAATTTTCAGAAATGGAAAACATAGGATCTCTCTGTATTATCTTTTTTTTTTTTTTTGGAGAGGTTTTCGCTATAGGGCGCATGCGCTCGCCAGACAGACAGAGAGAAACATAGAGACAGAAAGCGAGAAATCACCCCCCCAGGGGGGATGGTCACACCACAATCCCTTCTCCTCCATTCTCCTCTTGGGATCTTGGGCACGCACACACACGCGCCCGGCATGAGTTTTAAGCCACCGGGTCCGGGACGCGAACCATGGTCGACTATGTGGGAGTCCAGCGACATAGCCATTACGCTAACTGCTGGTTCCCTCTGTATTATCTTTTACAGCTACATATGAGACTATAATTATCTCTAATAAAAACTTTAATGATTCAAAAACTCATTAACATTACCTGGGTGGTCAACTAGGACCAAAAGTAGAGGTAAGTGACATTCTCATAAACCCCTTCATATACAAAAACTTGCTCAACAAAAAGACAAAAGGAACGGATAAAATGACTAAAAGACATAGAACTATCAGAGAAAACAATGAAGGAAGCAATAATGGTTATAACTGAACAGTTAATAAATATTTAGATATATTTAGGGACATACTAAATTTCATTCTGTATCAACTCAAGAGGGAAGGCTTACCCGATGCTTTGCCTTAATTTTCTTCCTATATTCTTCTTTGTCAAATTTGTCCTCTTCCTGAAGCCTTTCCTTTGCTTTATTTAAGTTGATACCACCAGTGTCATCATCTTCTTCTGTATCATTCATGATGGATTTCTGCATTTGTGGCCCTGAACCAACTACACACAGAACAAAGGGTAAGTGTGGGGCAGGAACCAGGGAACATCCACAGAAAACTATTTCTCTTTTACATCATAAAGTTGAATGGTACATATACCCACATTATACCTTAAGACCTGTTCTTTTTTTTAATTTGTATTTTTTTTATTTGCCAGAGGGTACAGGCATGTGCCAAAGAGTGAGAATGGAAGTAAAAGAGAGAGAAAGCATTCCCCTCCATTTATCCCCATAGAGGCTGGTCATGCTGCAACCCTCTTCCTTCCATTTTTCAATCCTATCAGGATCCTGGGTACACAAACATATGTCCAGCATGTTTTTCAAGCCTCCAGGACCAGGTGGTATCCAACTCCCTATGCACAGCACTTAACCACTGTGCTATGGGGCTGGCCCACAACAATCTGTATTTCTTAGATGTTCTAACAAACTTCATAATTAAAAGGGAGAAAATGACAGAAAAGATTATCTCAGTCAGGTAAACTAATGGTGCCACAAGCCTAATGAGAAGATTGAAAAAAAATTCACAAAATAACTGTAGAAGGTATTTCCAGAACACCTGCAACACCTTCTCAGAGTCCTCAGCAGCCTAGTCTTCATGAGACTCAGCTGAACGTTTACCTGCCTAGAGCAGCACTCAGGCAGACTAGCATGTACCTCCTGGCAACTGTGGCACCTGCAGGTCCACCTAACATCTCTCTCTCTCTCACTGTGCTGTTTTACTGTCCTGTTTCTTTTAATAGAATTAATCTCCTGGAAGGCAGCTTTTATCTTGTTCATTTATTCACAGAGCCCAAGAAAGAATCTGGCACATATTAAATAGGTGCTCAAAATTGATTCATGAATCATATATGAGTCCTTACACAAAAGGATTGAAATAAGTAAATGTACAGAATATTAGTTCGGGTGTCATAGGCCTCGTCAAATTCACATGATTTTACACATGATTTATGGTTAGGAACAAGGTAACACAGAAAATGCAACACTGATCTGAGAGTATGGAGACCTGGCTGAATGTCCTAGCTTATTTACTAGCATACTATACAATACTGAATAAATTACTTCTCTTTAGACACCTCTGTCCTTTCCAGAAAAGTAGAGTGGTTTGGTTGCCTCAATAATCTCAGGTCTCACAGTATAAGGCTCTATAAAGACAATTTAAATAAAAATGATTCTCTTATTTTATCTAATAATTAGTTGCCAGAAGGATTTAAATAGCTGCCACTGTTTTGAAAGGCTGCTAATTAACCTGCGTAAACTGGAAATGGTAGAATTGTAGGCAAGCACATCTCAGGTATTATTGCCTCTTCTTACTCTTGTTTCCACCAGAGCCATTCTTCAAGATGATATTTCTTTAGAGTCTCAACTTTTGGCACCCAACAGGGGTGACGAATATTACTACTGCAAGAGCGGCCATGCTAGCAGTCATTGGCTCTCAAGAAGCAGTAAGAGGGATCAGCCAACAGTAAAAATATCATCCAGAATCCTCAAACCTACTTCTACACACAGAGAAAAAAAGGTCATCCTTCTTTGAGCTGACTGGATAGTAGCATATCTTTCAGAGCTTTAGATCATAAGTTTCAGAGTTTCTCACAGTCAAAGACAGGTCCTATCTGAAACATTTTGTAGTTAAAGATTTACACTCATCTTGGAGCTAATTGGTATAATCCATGCAGTTAAGTTTAGCATCACATTAAGGAACCTAATTATGGTAACGGTACACATCTTATTTTATAGTGAACTTCAGATTTAATACAACTACATTCTAGTGTACACTGCTTATCAGGTGCTCATCTCTTTCTCTCCCTCTTTCAAATTTCCAGAGGGTGTATGCACCCACCAGAAAGAGAAAAAGAGAGAGAGAGAAAGAGTGAGTACAAACACAAACACACACACACATACACACTCCCCCAGTGTTTTTTAAAGCTACAGCCAGGACTCAAGCCACATGGGATTCGGCTCCCTTACCTACTAGGATATGGAACCTACTCAGGTGCTGGCCTCTTTTAGTGATTTCATAAAGAGTCATTATTTTTCACTTTTAGGCTTCTTCATAAACTTTTAGAAACTTCAAATTGCACTGTTACTTTCCATCTAATTCAAACACCCCAAGATAATATCCAAATCTTTAAAACCTTCAAAATTAAAAGGAAACAAACTCCACTGAATACAGAATGCTTACGGAGCATTTGTATTAGAGATGATAAACTAAATAATGCCACTACAGTGAATATGAAAAGCTCGGTTATCTTATAGAAATAATAGATGATGATTCTTTTGGTTCAATTAATACTTCTGGGTGTTATTATATAAATATGTTAGGCACTGTTCTAAATGCTGGGGATGGAATGGTGACTAGTTAATAAAATACCTTCCCTAATGGAAAATTAGAGTACAATAAATTGACAATAGCAAAATAAATATAGACCAAATTTATTGCTTGAATTTTTAAGAGTCAAGGAAAAGAAGCTGCGACAGGTAGCTGTTAGCATTCTTATGCTTGCTTCCACAGGGCATGCTGATGAACACCAGACAATATCTCTAAGAATGGGATTTACAAAGTTCAAAAGCAACTCTATGTCAGTAAGAATTATCTCAGTTTATGGCCAGTAAGGCACCCTTGTCCACTGTGGCAAGGCCGATGAAATCTCTACTAACAGTGAAAAGAACTTCCAAGTGCTTCAGAGAAACATTTACTCTCTCAGTAATAAATGGCGAGTTAGCGGGAGAGCCAAACTCCTCGTAATATTTGGAATAAAACTCAGAAAGTAAGCATTTATAGAATCTTACCTCCCCTTCATCAGTGAAAGTTATTTTCTTATTCACTTTAAAATTTCTCTTCATTATTTTTTTTGCTTCTGCAACTTTGGTCACTTTTTTCTTGACACTGGATTTAGAAGTTTCTTTCTTCTGTTAGAATACAGACACAGACACAAAAATACAGTTGATTAGGGAAATAGTTGCTTTATAGTGACAATTTAACTCTGGCAAAACTAAGAATACCTACCTGTTCATTGGCAAATAAGCTTCAAAAACACTGTCCAGAAATAAAATTATTAAACTTACTAATGAATGACCTCTCCCATGCTAAAAGCATAAGGGTAAACAAGATGGATATTAGGCTTAAATAATCTCTACATTTTCTTCTGCTACTAGAACTGTGCTATCTGATAGTTCTGAGGCACCAGAAACCATGATAATGTAATAAATGTATGTAATCTTTTAGCTAAATATAAAGTATATCTCTTTACAATCTCAAATCCAAACTTCGGTTTCCATACTAGGTAAATGTATATCTCAAAAGCAAAATGACTTTAATACATTGTTTATAACTCAATAATCTTCATCGAATTATAGTAATTTACTATATGAACACTGGAAAACACCCTACGATAACTAAGCTGTGTCTGAAGGTAAGATGGAGTAAGAGTACTTAGGATATACTGATCAAGACCTACTTAACTGTCTAAAACCACTACAGAAAGACATTAAAACTCAAAGCCACTGCTTGCTTATGCTTGATAAATGCTGAGTGAACCACCTGAGCTGAGGAAAGGAAGAGGTCAGAGCACAGCCTGCTTTGATGATAAGGTGACAAGAAGCACTCACCTTAGAGACAGTCTCCTCAAATTAGAGTCAATAGTACCACTAGTGATACTGCCCTCTTTGCCAATATTCTAATGAACCCCTCACAATGTATTTATCAAGATGTGAAATCTTTGTTTCTTAAAGATGCTTCAGTATTTTTCTTTATCTCATCATTTATTATTTCATTATAAACTAATCAGAGAGACAAAATAAGTAGAAGTCTCTGGAGTAGTAGTTAAGAAAATGGATTTAGGTCAAGTTCTACCACTAATGAGGTATGTGAGGGCACGTTACCTAACATCTGTGCTTTACTTACAAATTGAGGATCATAATAGTACCTATTTTGTACTATCATAATAGTACATAATAGTACCTGTCAGTAGGATTAAATAAAAAGTGTAAAACATACAGAAAAAACAGTCTTTGACAAATCTCAAAGGCCACTTATATTTATTGACTTTATTTTACATAAGAAGATCCTGTCAACTGCGTAGGCTTCATTTGCAAAACACCAAATTTCAAGCTTCCGAGTTGATTTTCAACTATGTTACAGAACTACCCAAAGAAAAGAAAGGAGGTACTGACCTAAAAACAAGAATTCTAACAAGTGTCAGAAAATGTACAACAGTTACAAATGTTGTATTATGACAAGTATGCACAGAAAAGAACAATTCACTTGATATTGTTAATGATGAATACGTAAGTGCTTAAAAATTAAACACCATAAATTAAAACAAACTTGCTAAAATATAGGTTTTGTGACTCAATATATTAGATTTCTAAATAGTAATCATGATTCTTAGGAAAATAAGCTAGAACATCTGCAACAATATCATGATGTAAGTAGAAGAAGTTGTTTTGACACTAATATTTCTGTTAGGTAGGTATTGCTAACAAAACAGTTTTTGTATTTCTGGTCTTTAAACATGCAAGTTATAATACCTAATTATTATTTATTAGACCACAAACCAATTCATGTTTTAGAAGCTTCAAATCATAGAAAGTTTCTGAAAAGATTAATCACCTCTGATATTTGTATGCTACAGTCACTAGACCTACCTCACAAGACTTTTAGGAAAAGTGGTTAGATTTGTTTTAGACTTCTTTTTCCCGTGGGATATCCCATCTTTTCCACATCCAGTGGTCTATGATTTCATGAATGTTACCAACTGGTGAATAAGGCTCTCAACTGCTGTGCCTACTCTTCATGACCCTTCTTCACAAATGAGCTCAAAGATACATGACTATTGTTCTTTCTCAGGAAAAATTACAACCCGCAGTTCTTTATCTCACTTTAGAGCATGTTTGAGTGACTAAGCTATATGGTACTGTAACTCCTAAATTGAGAAGAAATGACTAGAGTGGCAGGAAACTTGTTAATCTGAGTAAGCTGCTACCGGTAAGACCTCTAGGAGCACAGGAGATTAAGAGTTTGTGGGACCAGCAGTTAGCATAATGGCTATGTCACCGGACTCCCACATAGTTGACTGCGGTTCGTGTCCTGGACCCGGTGGCTTAAAACTCACGCCGGGCATGTCTGCATGCGTGCCAAAGATCCCGAGAGGAGAATGGAGGAGAAGGGACTGCGGCGTGACCATCCCCCCTAGGGGATGATTTCTCACTTTCTGTCTGTCTCTGTCTCTGTCTGTCTGGCGAGCCCTTTAGCAAAAACTTCTCCAAAAAAAAAAAAAAAAAAGAGTTAGATACCAACTCCTTCAGCCCAATCAGTATTCTTATGCCTCCTTTTCCCCACAAAGGCTGGAACACTACCAACATAACCTCCAAGACTGAGAACTTTGATACTGAACACTACTGAATCTTTCTGGTTTTAAGACTAGATGAATTTTTTAAATATTTATTATTTTATTATTATTCACTTTAATTTGCCATAGTGCACATGAGCTCAACAGAGAGAAAGAGAGAGAAAGTGAGAAAACAAGCCAGAGTCTACGAGAGAGGGGCAAAGCGAGAAAACAAGCAGTCAAGCCTGGGACTCAAACCACGGTTAACTCCAGCGCCTCAACAATCATGCCACCAGCTGGACACTAGACCAATTTTTAAGGATCCTGGATTGACTGATCTTTTTTCACCAGACCTTATCTAATCATACAATGTCAATCAAACAATAAAAATTGAGAGGACTGGGACCAGCAGTTGACGCAATGGCTATGTCACTGGACTCCCATGTAGTAGACTGCAGTTCGAGTCCTGGACCCAGTGGCTTAAACTCTCACAAGGTGCGTGTGCATGCATGTGCATGCGTGCCCAAGATCACAAGAGAAGAATGGAGGAGAAAAGATTGCAGCATGGCCATTCCCCCTGGGGGATGATTTCTCGCTTTCTGTCTCTCTCTATCCTGGTGAGAACACACGCCCTATAGCAAAAACCTCTCAAAAAAAAAAAAGAATAAATTGAGATGACCATTATAATGTAAACATAACAAGACTAAGTTAGGATCACTTAAACCAGTACACTAAAAGTACTGGGACACAATATGAGCATACTTTCCAGGGTAATGATAACATTCTGTATCTTAGTAAGAGTTTGGATTATGTGTGTGTACACTTTTGTCAAAACTCATCAGATGCGGGACCAGCAGTTAGCATAATGGCTATGTCACAGGACTCCCACGTAGTCGACCGCGGTTCGTGTCCCAGACCCGGTGACTTAAACTCACGCTGGGTACGTGTGCGTGCATGCCCAAGATCCCAAGAGGAGAATGGAGGAGAAGGGATTGCAGCGTGGCCATCCCACCGGGGGGCCTGATTTCTCGCTTTCTATCTCTCTGTCTCTCTGTCCCTGTCTGTCTGGTGAGCGCATGTGCCCTATAGCAAAAACCTCTTAAAAAAAAAAAAAAACTCATCAGATGTTATACTTAGCATTTTACTGTATATAAATATCTACCACAGAAACACGAGTCATACAACCAAATACTTAACTCCAGTTAATGTCATGCAGGCTGAAATATATGAGGGAATATGCAATAAAATTGGCAACTAATTCTGAAATGCACTTAATAAAAATGAATGATGGTATCAGCAGATGGTACAGCAATTACACTGCTGGATCCTCAGGTGGTCGACAGTGGTTCAAGTCCTGGATCTGGTGGCCTGAAAATTATGCCGGATGTGTGAGCATATGTGACCAAGATCCCAGGAGGAGAATAGAGAAGGGACTTTGGTGTGACCATCCGCCCCTGGGCAGTTATTTCTCACTTTTCCTCTCACTGTATCTGTCTTTTTCTCTTCCTGCAAGCACATGTGACCTAAGGAAAAAAACCTCTTTAAAAATGGTGGTGGTGTGGGGGGGATACGGGGACTAACAGATGTCATAATGGTTGTGCTACTGGAGTCCCACATAGCTGACCACAGTTCGAGTCCCTGGCCTGGTAGCTTAAAACTTATGCCAGGTGTATGTACATGTATGCCCAAAATCCTGAGAAAACAATGGAGGAGAAGGGATTGAGGCATGGCCAACTCCCCCAGGGGCGAGCCCTAGCTTTCTGTCTCTTAGCAAGCACACATGCCCTATAGCAAAAATCCCTCCCCCCCAAAAAAGGATGAGCAAGGGAGTAATAAAGAAAATACAGTAAAAGGTTAATTGTAGAATGTGGGTAGTGAGTACCTTAGTGTCCAAAAATATACTTTTTACAAGTTTTCTATGTGTTTGAAAAATCTTCATAATAAAATACAACAATATTTTAGGTACAGAAGGAAGAAGTCAGATCAATGATATTAAAAAAAAAAAACTATCAGAGAATAAAGGTCAGTCAGAAAAATAATCCTACAGAGTAGAACTTTTTGTGAGTTGGGTCAACTTGAATAGCCTTAAGGAAGTGCATGAAGCCACCAAAATCACATGACAGATTTGGTGGTATTTGCATCTTTGCTGTCTTACAGTTTTAACCTAGATAAATCTGTGACCCCCCCCCTCTACCCCCTTAAAAGGTTACATTTTGTTTTAGGGAAAAGCCACCTAAAGAAGAATCAGAAATGCCCACATAAGAGACTTTATCATATTTGCCTGGGGGGCTATGGTTTTGCTTGGATATTCTAGAATTATTCTTTACTCATTCATAAAAGCACTGAGGGTCAACCACACACAAGGCATCACAGTAGAACTGAGGATGTGGCAGTCTAAGACAAGTGGGTTCCTGGCCCTCTGACAGCCTAACTCTATCAGAGAATATTAAACAACTAGTGGACAACATTAACTACTTAATCACAAATGTAATAAGTGCCAGGAAAAAAATATACAGGGTGAATTAATATACATAATAGGGTCTTGCCTTTGATAGCCAAGAGTAAGGAGAATAGACCAAGAAAAAATCTTTTGAAGGACAGATCTGAATGAAAGGCAAATAATGGAACACTGCAGCAGTACTAGCGCAGCAGGGATGCACGAACACCCGTGTTGTCCACTGGTAATGTATTTCACATATGCCTAGAAGGGAGATGTTCGGCTAAAACACTGCCCTCTTCAGCAACCTCACTTGCCCTTTCCAAGAAGCAAGCTCTCTTACTAGCTGCTATATATCCTTCCAGAGACTCTACCTATATCCCCAGATAAGTGAAAAACACAAATTATTAAAAGAGCTACCTTCCACAATGAATAGCCTTAATTGTATGTTTTCACATACATGTGTATTTATATATCTAGCACAAGTTTCTACAAGTGAAAGTGTTCAGAGTATGTACATTTAGATTGTCAAAGACACTGTTGAATAACCCTCCAGAGGTTATACAAATTTATACTCCTGCCAAAAATTTAAGAGGAATTTAGTCTCCACGTCTCCTCCAACAAAGTATACTATTAGGCTTTATGTCTGTTAATTAACTAGGTAAAATAATGCTATCTCGGAGAAGTTTTACGTTGTATTTGCATTGGTATTTTTTTATGTGGGATAGAACAATTTTTCAATGATATTCTTTTCCTGAACGTTTTTGCCAGTTTTGGGGATTTTTTTGGGGGGGTGTTCTTTTTTTCTTTTCTCTTTCTTTCTTTTTTTTTTTTTTTTTTTTTTTTGTTGTTGTTGTTCTTGTTATTGCTAGTCCACTGGAGAGGGACAGAGAAAGAGGAAAAATGAGAAAGCACCCCCCCATGGGGGTGGACACACCACAATCCCTTCTCCTCCGTTTCCGTCAGACTTTTGGGAATGCACACATGTGGGTCTGGAATTTTTTTTTTTTTGAGAGATTTTCACTGTAGGGCGCGTGCGCTCGCCAGACAGAGAGAGACAGAGAGACAGAAAGCAAGAAATCACCCCCCGGGGGGATGGTCACACCGCAATCCCTTCTCCTCCATTCTCCTCTCGGGATCTTGGGCACGCACACACACGCGCCCGGCATGAGTTTTAAGCCACCGGGTCCGGGATGTGAACCGCGGTCGACTACGTGGGAGTCCAGCGACATAGCCATTATGCTAACGGCTGGTTCCCTGGGCCTGGAATATTTTTCAAAATGCTGTTCTGGAATAGACATGTGGGATCCAGTTGCATTATCCACCACGGCACCAACTGGCCCTGTTTGCCAATATTCTAATAAATTCCTTGCATTGTATTCATCACGTTATGAAATTTCTTTTAAACAAGCTTAAATATTTTTTCTTTATCTCATCATTTATGTTTACATTTTTCCCACATAAGGTAATTTTTTATTGCTTTGCTTTGTTTTGATTTTTACAAAAGCAGAATTGTTTTAGTATAAGTCTGGATTATCTTTTAGTATAAGTATGTCCCCTGCAGTAATTGGGATATACATCAAAGTATTTAAATTGAACTAGGCATCCTATATTTTTATTTGATAAATCTTATAATAATTGATACATTAATCAGAATATTTAATTTGTTACACATGACGGAAACCTAGTCCGAACTGGTTCAAAAAAGGGAAAAGTATTGGTTTACATAACTGAAAAACCCATGTTCTTGGGCTGTATTTAGATGTACCCAGAGATCTCACTCCGTCTCTAAGTTATCCTTTTTTCCAACTAGCTTTTCCAAATACAGTAAAAAAAAAAAAAAAAAAAATTTTGGTTTGGCCCAAAAACCCACTTTCCAGTAAATACCACCAGTAATTAACCAAAATGACGAACACAACGGGAAAGAGGAGAGGCACCCGATATATGTTCTCTAGGCCTTTTAGAAAACATGAAGTTGTTCCTTTGGCAACAAATATGAGAATCTACAAGAAAGGTGTTATTGTAGACATCAAGAGAATGGGTACTGTTCAAAAAGGAATGCCCCACAAATGTTACCATGGCAAAACTGGAAGTCTACAATGTTACCTGGCATGCTGTTGGCATTGCTGTGAACAAACAAGTTAAGGGCAAGATTCTTGCCAAGAGAATCAATGTGCGTATTGAGCATATTAAACATTCTAAGAGCAGAGGTCGCTTCCTAAAACGTGTGAAGGAAAATGACCAGAAAAAGAAAGAAGCCAAAGAGAAAGGTACCTGGGTTCAACTAAAGCGCCAGCCTGCTCCACCCAGAGAAGCACACTTTGTGAGAACCAATGGAAAGGAGCCTGAGCTACTGGAACCTATTCCCTATGAATTCATGGTATGACGGGTGTTAAAAATAAACTAATCTGTGGTCTATTTTTTTAAAAAAAAAAAGGGAAACCAGCAGTTAGCGTAATGGCTATGTCGCTGGATTCCCACGTAGTCGACCGCAGTTCGCGTCCCAGACCCGGTGGCTTAAAACTCACGCCAGCGCGTGTGCGTGCGTGCCCAAGATCCCGAGAGGAGAATGGAGGAGAAGGGATTGCGGCGTGACCATCCCCCCTGGGGGGTGATTTCTCGCTTTCTGTCTCTATGTCTCTCTCTGTCTGTCTGGTGAGCGCACGCGCCCTATAGTGAAAAACCTCTCCAAAAAAAAAAAAAAATAGACCCACAGTTCAGAATCTCATACAGCCCTAACAGCTTATGAATGAACCCAGTAGGAGAGAGAAAAATCTCTCCTCAGAACACCAAAAAAAGAAGACTGGTTTTTCTAGCTTGAATATGTCTATTTCAGAACCATTATGACCAAGGAAATAGACTACTAGAGATTTTCTTTGGTTCACTTAAAGTGCCTAGACTGTCCTAGTTTGGTAGTTAAGAAATACGTTCATTTGTCCCTTGGTATCCATGAAAGATTGGGTCATGTCAACCCCCACAGATACAAAAATCTATGGATGTGCAAGTGCCTTATGTAACTATATACAAGATCTTTGCATGTACGCTATGCACACCCCTTGTACACTTTAAATCATCTCTAGACTACTTATAATAACCTACACAATATAAATGGTCTATAAGTTTTTGTTATACTGTATTGTTTAGGGAATAATGAAGAGGAAAAGAATCTGTGCATGTTCAGTACAGATCAACCATGGTAGGCTTAATTAGAGAGTACACAACAACAATGGCAGAAGATTTTCCATCTGTGGTTGGTTGAACCCAAGGATGCATGGGCCACACAAATGCAAAGGGCCAACTGTCTGTTCCCACACCAAGCCTCTCCAAAAACACAGAGGTGCTAGCATGATATTTCCTGCTATTTAACAAAATTATGGAATCAGTTACATTTTGCCTTAGGAATCCAATTTTTAACCTGCCAGTTTTAATAAATGTTTTTATATTAGAAAGCAGAAAGCTGGAAGCAATGTAGAGAAATGGAGCCTGATACATTTTTGCCTCTCTTTTTACATTTCAAAAAAATGACACTATTGATTTCATTCCTAACTTGAGTCCAAATTGGCTATATGAATTTGTGTTGTCTCTAACTTTCCAAATTCTTCTAGAACTCAAAAATGTTATAAACTATATATGCTAAAATGAATAACATATAAAGGAAAATTAATTTGTGTCATATGGTCATGTGGTTAACAGGGTTAGGGATACTGACTACACAGAAAGATAACAAAGTGGCAAAGAACTATGTCAGAAGACTTGGAGCAGAACTTATGATACTACCGTTAATTATATGACACTAGGATACGCTTCTCTTGGGGGAGCACTGAAGCATCTATACTTCTTCTGACTCAGTAAGACTATAATGGTAGCTAATTTACTTAGTATTGTTTGAACAAAATGAGATAGCGCCAAGATAACATTTAAGAATATTTAATTATAGATTTAACTGAGATTCCCACAGTTGGCTATAGCACCTACAAGAAAAACAAATTACTTGGCAGTCTGGAAAGTGTGGTCTAAAGCAATTTCTGTAAATTTACTCATCACAAAAGTCTAACAAATGAATGTCATATACTACTAGCTATTGAGTGAACCAATTTTTAAAAATACATACAAACACATGCAAATGCACCTACACTCCAAATTATACATACTCTATATGACTTAATGCCTTCAGGAAGAACTGCAACAATGGAACTAAGATAACATCCTAAACTCAAACTGGGTTTGGTAGTTGGCTAGCCACTTTTAATATAGAATTTTAAATAAGAGGTGCTGGTCCCTTCCTGGCCCCCTCAATGAGGTAATCACTGCCATTAGTGATTAACACAATTTCCACCTGCTTCCAGTAACAATCATTAAAATACAAATTTGACAATCATTGGTACCTGTTGACAGATGTTTGCTCATTAATTTCTTTCTCTTGTTGTTTGTTTGGTTTTTCTCCCGCCTTGAAATGAGACCCTACTCTTTCATTACTCCTTTTTCACACTAAAACATAATTATTTTGAGACTGTACAACTTACTGGGACCCGCAGATGGCATAGTAGTTATGTTGCTGAACTCCCACAGAATCAACCACTGTTCAAGTCTCAGACCTGGTGGCTTAAGTCTCACACCAGGCACATGTGCATGCATGTCCAAAATTTTGAGAGGAGAATAGAGGAGAAGGGATTATGGCATAGCCATCCTTCCTACGGGGTGATTTCTCACCTTCTGTCTCTCTGGTGAGTGCACGCACCCTATAGGAAAAATCTCTAAGGAGAAAAAAAAAAAAAACTTACACTAAAAACTACTATGAAACACAATTTCAAAAAACTAACTTTAATAAAAATTTTACTGGTATCCAAATTCCATAAGCTACATAGTCAATCAACTTAAAAAAAAAAAAAAAGGATTCTCCTTCCTACTGTACTATCCACAAACTAGAAAATTTAGGAATTATCAGTAAGACTGAAATTCTTCTCCCCAAAGTAGATTAATGTCAAGGTTCAACACTGGTTATCTTTGGAGACTTTTTGTCATCTTCTACCCTTTGGTGATGTTTCTTGTGGTATTTCCTACGACCTCACTGTTTTTTAAAAGATCATCCTACTTCGTATCCCTCTCAGGCACTCCCCTTCTAGAAGTGTGGACTTTTGTCTATTCGCCTAATTCCTAGAGAAAACATTCAGTCTTCAGGAAAGCCATGATGCATTTTTGCATAGAAAAACAGAAAAATGCGTCATGACTTTCCCAACGACATAATACATACACCATGCCTGAACAGATCAGCATTTATTTGTCTGTGGAGCTGAATTGTGTCAGGCTAATCAGACCAATTTTCATTGAGAGCTAATTTCCATTGAAAGATTCTAAAACGTATTCTTATCATAAATATTAGTGTTCTGTTATCAACTAGCTTAAATACTACAGAAATAAACATAGTATTTCACACATAATTTGGCAAATACTTGTTGGGGAAAATGTCCTCCCCAGTGCTAGAGCCCATAATCCAAACAACAGTTGCCACTTGAACATATCCTTTGACAGAGAATTCACAAAATAAAGAAAACTTGTTGTACTAGGAAATCTATTCCTGTTTTCCTCATATATTTTAAAAATAATTATGTTAACAGAAAACAATGAGGAAAACCACTTTTACTAAAAAAACGAATGCATGTTACTTTCAAACAAAACAGACAATATTGGTCCAATCCCAATCTAAATGTTTTTTTATTCAAGTTCCAATATGACCCTTGAGAGAAATATGCTGGTACTGAAAACAAAGACAGGTTGTATTTTCTTATGTCACTCTAGGAAAAAGACAACAGTAATTACAGATGGAGGTGAAATATAGTTGGTGGAAAATACAAGGAAAGTAATGAGTTCTGTGACAAGCTTCAGAGACAACTACAAGCCAAGAGGCAGCATATACAGAAGAAAATAGTCAGAAAAGGACAGCTGTGCAGAGCTAAGATAGTTACAGTGATAAAAAGAGACAATATGAAAACAAAACCACAAGAAAGTTAGCAACAAGAGAAAGGCTCTACAAAAACCAACTTATTTTTGGTGATATGCTGCAAGAATATTGCACAGTATTGCCAAGTCATTTTTTCCCAAACGGGCCCACAACCAATCTATTAATTCTACATTGAGAAAATAAAATAAGCCAAGATGGGAAAATTCAAGAATTTCTTAGATAGCAACAGAATGCGTAATAAATGCCATCCATCTCTAAAATATTGTCTCTATATCACACAAAAAGAATGTCTGAGATACCAAATTTGAAGTGGTAAAAATTTTAAAAAATAAAAAGAGTGCTAGTGCTTACTGGAACATAAACTAAGTCTTAAGGTCCTAACAGCAATACAGTGGTTAAAAAGTTAACACTCTATGAGGCTGCCCATAGGTACATTCTGAGTTCATATCCAGAGAATTCTCTGAGCACATGGAACACGTGCATGTCCATGACCCAGGGCCAGCTGAGACTGGGGATAGACAGCAACACTGAGACCCTGTTAGACGAGTCAGCCCTCTGCCAATCTCTGTTTTTCTCACTCATGGAGGAAATAAACATACTTCTAAAACATAAAAGTAAATAAGTAAACATAAAAGTAAATAAGTGAGTCTTAAACACTCAATGTGATCATTTCTAAGTTAGCATTCTATCACTGACCTGAACTGTTCACAACATATTCTAGCCTGTTTCTTCTCCAAATACTTCAATTATGCAAGCCAATAAATAACTGAAGAATTTGGTTGATTCATTAATAAATAAAAACACTAAATGACTTAAAGATGATCCTAATAAAAGATTTATCTCAAACTAATGTTGAATACATTCAACTTCCTTCAAAGGAAATAAACAGGTGGAACTGAAAAATTATCTCTATTAAAATCAAATTAATTCTCTACTACTGTATTGAGATTTCTAGTTCCAATATTATAGAACACCCACAAATTTACCTCATTAATTCCAAATCTAAGATGTAGATTGTCAAAACTTCCTATTAAAAATCACAAACTATCACAGAGTAATCAAAATAGTTGCTGTTATCAGCTATGTGAGCACCTTCAAGAAACCTCCTCTGACTAATAGCATACTAGTAGGTCATCATTAAAGTCATGATGTATTTTTGTATGTTTTTTCTATGAAAAACTGCAACATGATTTTCTAGACAATCCAATAGAAGGCTAATTTTCAAACAGCCTTGGATTGGTTTCTCATTTTAGGACTAAAGAGTAAACTGCTTCTCACTGTTTTGTTACTCAAAGAGTTACATCCTTGATAATGGTGTTAAAATTAGCTCTGTCGGGAACCAGCAGTTAACGTAATGGCTATGTCACTGGATTCCCACGTAGCCCACCACAGTTCGCGTCCCGGACCCGGTGGCTTAAAACTCACACCGGGCGCGTGTGCGTGCGTGCCCAAGATCCTGAGAGAAGAATGGAGGAGAAGGGATTGCGGTGTGACCAACCTCCCTGGGGGGGTGATTGCTCGCTTTCTGTCTCTATGTCTCTCTCTGTCTGGCGAGCGCACGCGCCCTATAGCGAAAATCTCTCAAAAAAAAAAAAAATTAGCTCTGTCCTGGGGCCAGCAGATAACATGGTGGTTAAGGTGCTGAATTTCCAATGGCTGACCACGGTTCAAGTCCTAGATCCAGCAACTTGAAAATCATACTGGGCACGTATGCACATATGCCCAAAATCCAAAGAGAAGAATGGAAGAAAAGAGATTGAGACAGGGTCACCCTCTAGGGGGCAATTTCCCACTTTTCCTCTTTCTCACTCTCCAGTGAATGCAGATGCCCTGTGATAAAAACCTAAAAACAAACACACACAAAAAGCCCTTCATCTTACTCAGAGACATATAATGGTAGAGGTAGGTGACTCACGGAGACCTAAAAATATATACGTACAGACCAGCAGATAGCGTAATAGTTACATCGCTGAACTCCTATGTAGTCGACCACAGTTCGAGCCCTGGATCCAGCGGCTTAAATCTAACACAGGACACATGTACATGCCTGCTCAAAATCTCAAAAGGGGAATGGAGAAGGGACTGTGGTGTGGCCATCCCCCTCCCCCCCAGGGGGTGATTTCTTGCTTTCTGTCTCTTTCTGCTTCTCTGGTGAGTACATGCACCCTATAGCAAAAATCTCTCATAGATAGATAGATAGATAGATAGATAGATAGATAGATAGATTGATTGATTTGCTTTCCCTAAGCTTCATGATGACCTCATCCCTCCAATTTATTTTAAAAATGAATACTAAACACTGCTTTATAAAATTCACTATTTTATGTTTTATAGGACAGTTGTTTAAATACTGGGAGTGCAGTGGTTAGGCACTACACAGAGGACATTGGATCTACACTGCTGACTGGGGTTTGAATCCCAGTCCTGACAGGCCCTCACTTGCATGCTCAGAATCCTGGCCAAAGGAAGAATTGAAAGAACAGAGGAATGAGGTGTGATTAGACCCCACTGAACGGTTCTTTCCCTCCTTGTCCTGCATGTCCACATGTCCTCTATCATGAATAAAAATAAACTTAGAAATCAAAAAATAAATACTAGGAAAAGCTGTGTTTCTCTGGAACACAAAAATGTTGTCACCTAATAGGCAAGGCATTCTTTTCAATTTCGCAGTCAAGACCTCAGAGCCAAATTATTGATCCATATTCAAGAACCATGTAAAATCTTGCACAACCAAATATTAATATTCCCACCAGTTATTTGTATTCTATCTATATTTTACATGCCCACATGTTTTCTATTAATACATTTTGAAGCATATTTTTTGAGAGGTTTTTGCTATAGGGTACATGCTTTCACCAGAAAGACAAGAGAGAGAAGAAAGCGAGAAATCACCCCCCACGGGGGATGGCCACACCACAATCCCTTCTCCTCCATTCTCCTCTCTGGATCTTGGGCACGCATGCTCACGTGCCCAGCATGAGTTTAAGCCACTGGGTCTGCGACTCAAGCCACGGTCACCTTACATGGGAGTCCAGCGACACAGACATTATGCCAACTGCTGGTCCCAATTTTTAACTATTTTTTAAGTTACTTCAAACCTTTATAAGATTCTGAGGGATAAAATATGAATTAAAAAGAATGAAGGAAACTTAGTCTTTTATTCAACAAACCCTGACTACTATATTCCAAGTACATACTAGGCAACTGAGATACAGTGAAGCTTGCATCCTACTAGAAGAGAAACACACATTATAAAGATGTCACAGAACTTTATATGCTAAAGAAAAATAAGCACACAGTAAGGGGCAAGAAGTGACTGCCAAGAATTTAACTATTTTTAGGTAGTTAGGGAAAGCCTCTCTAAAGAAGGGACACTAGAGCAAAAATCTAAAATACCTGAAAGAAGTCAGGTAATAATCTAGGTAAATAATGGTAAGTACAAAGGTCCATAAATGAAAATATGTTTGTTATTTTCAAGAAACAAACAAGTAAAAACTAGACAAGAATGAGCAAGGTCAGGCAAAGACAGAAAGAAGTTAAATATACAAGACAGATTCTGAATTATATAAGGTTTATAAGACATGGTAAGGAGATGGATTTCGCCCTGAATACAAGAAGAAAATACAAGTTTTGATCAAATTTATGACAATCTAGCAGGCTTTTTGGTTCTTTAGTAATCTTTGTTTTGGGCTCCTGTGAGGATAGTAGATTCCATAGGGAAAAGAGGATAAAAGAAATCCAATTAGGAAGTTATTCCAGGGCAAGAATGATAGTGGGTTTGAATTAGAATAGTAAGTGAAAAATGTGCTAGCGCCTGGATATATTCTGAAAGAATAAACAAGATTTCCTAAAGGGGTGGTGTGGGAGGTACAAGGAGACCCATAGACAACTCCTAGATTCTTGGCCTGAGTGACTGAATGAATGGTGAGATAGTAAATAACTAGTTAAAAAAGAATTTAGGGAAGCAGAAGTGGTTCAGGACACGTATTTTGATTCATCATATGGTTTTGAAAGTAAAAACATTTATTGAATCTGTCTAAAAAAGTATATATAGCATAAGAACAATAAGCATAAGGAGAATACAGCATAAGGCAAAGCCTGGGGTATTCCACCCATCATTTAAAGATGGGAAAAGGGGTCAGCAGATGGTGTGGTGGTTAAGGTGCTGGACTCCCACATAATTAACTGCTGTTTGAGTCCCAGATCCAGCAGCTTGCAAATCACACCACAAACATGTGTATGCATACCCAAAATCCCAGGAGAAGGGACTGCAGCATGGCCGCTGCCCCCTCCCCCTGTGGGGGAGAGTCGATTTCTCATTTTCCTTCTTCTGTCAGTCTCCCTCTTTTTCCAGTGAGTGCATGTACTCTGGCCAAAAAATATTAAAAAATAAAGATTTGACAAGGAGGAGGAGCTAGATGAGATGACCAAATAGGAACAACCAGTTAAAGTAATGAAACCAGGAAAGTGTAGAATGCCAAAGCAAAGTGAAGAAGGCAGTACTCAAAGAAAATGTTGGAAAAGTGTTGATGAAGATGAGTCCTAACAGTAGATTCTTGACCTTAGCAAGAGAAGTTTCTACAGACTGGCAGGGACAAAACTCCAACCAGAATAGTCAAAAGGAAATATAATGTGAGTGGTGAACATTACTGTATAGATTCCTCTGTCAACAAATTATCTCCATGCCCTTATTCTTACAGAGAAGGTGCAGAATTCAATGTAGTGTGACAGACTAGAGTACAGATATACTATGGATTATTTTTTTAACATGCTAGAATAAATACACCTAATCACCAATTTTTACACTTTTCATAAGATAATTAAGAATGACAAATGAAAAATTCTCATTATGTCATTGTGTTTACTAGGGAAAAATAAGGAATCCAGAAGTATCGTATTAAGGGTTACCTGAATAAAATGTGTTAAGTGTCCATTCGCATAATTGAACATAATATAGTTAATAAATCATGGCATTACAGAAGTATATTTACTGTTGTGGAGACGTTTTCTAATATTCAGGTTTTTTATTTATTTATTTTTTTAAGCTAAAAGAGTATAATACCAGGTCTGCTGTGTAACCTAAAATGTGTTGGGGGAGGCAGGGTTGTGTGTATATTTACATACAGAGAAAAAAAGGTCCAGAAATATACAAACCAAAAAGAGGGTAATAGTGATTTTAACAAAGTATGTGTTAAGATGATTTTTATTTTGTTTTATTTTGTTATACATTTCCTTATTTTCCAGATTTTCAGCACAAGAGGAAATGGCTGAAATAATCAATCATAAAAAGATTTGCTGAAAAAAAATGTCAAAATAATAAAGAACAAAATTCCTATTTATCCACCTAGATTTGTTGAGATGTCAACTACTTTAAGAAGTTTTTTCCAATTACCCTTTCTTTCTCATCTCTATTGGGTGAACAGCATCTGCTCCCAGAGACTACATTATTAAATTATCAGTTTCCCAGGGTTTACAATTCATCAGATTATTATTTTTTTAATTATTATTTATTGAATTTTATTTATTTTTATTATTATTATTATTTTGTTTGCTATGGTACACATGTATTCACCAGAGAGAGGTAGACAGAGAGAAAGAGAGTGAGAAGGAAAGGGAGAAAGCAAGCACCAGGTCTGGGACTCAACCCATGGTTGGCCATGTGGGAGTTCAGTGCCTTAACCACCATGCCACCTGCTGGCCCCTCATCAGATTATTTAATCAATGGCCTAAGTAATATAAACTATAGTCGCTCAGTAAGTATTAGTCAGTTTCGGTTATTCCTGTAACAATTTTGTCATATTCCAATTTCCCCCAATGATCATTAATTTATTATAGGAGATATTTTTCTTTTATTACGCTAACTGCTGGTCCCAGATTATTTTTCTTTTAAAATGATGTTTGAAGATATTTATTTCAAATTTTATATTCCAGTATTTAAGATTTTATGAATCAGGAAACCTGTGATGTTATATTAATATCAATACAAAGCATTTTACATTTTATTGTGTTCTGTGTCCTATGGTAATTTTTTATACATTTCAAAAAGGTACAGATTATAGTGTGTTGATATGTCATTCTAAATTGCTAGAGATCAAAGCTGAGAGTGAATTTCCTACACTTGGGGCTTACTAAGTTGTACAGATATAAGATAATAGTCACACTTCACTTATGACTTAAACAAAAATCAACATTTCACAAATCTATTTAAAAACAACTTACTAGGGGCCAGCAAGTAGCATGGTAGTTAAGGCAGCTGGACTCCCACATGGCTGACTACAGTCCAAGTCCCAGACCCGGCAGCTTGCATTCTCACCTTCCTTCTCTTTCTCTGGTCCACTTCAAAAAAATAAAATAAAATAATGACAATAAGTAAAACTAAGTAAGAAATAATTCTTTAAAAGAAATTAACTAATGACATATTTATAAATAGGGACTAATATACAAATAGCAAAATGTCACCCTCTAGAGCAGCCTGCAAATAACCTTTATATAAATAAAATTATACAAGACCATGTTTCATTTACAATACAAAGAAAAGTCACCATTTTTGTGTGTATACCTAATCTAAGTAGCTGAAGAAATATAATCTTTTTAGTATATATATATTAACTTGGGCTTCTGGATGAAGCTTTCAGAGAAAGACATTTAATTAATGCCAAGTGCCTAGAAGAGTAATGAGTACATTTTATTAAACTTGTGTGAAATGAGGTAAGGAACAGAGGTAAATTAGAGCATTGAGCAACAGATCCCTAATTAAGAGAGACCTTTGAAAATAAGAACATGTTAAAAAAAGTTAATGGCAAATACTAAATTATAAAATTGTAAATATGCTGCCATTTAATTATTCAAGCATGTTATTTCATTTTAGACACAATCTAACAAAATAAACAAAATTAATTTTTGGAATTTTAAAGTGGGTATAACAAACTTACCCCTTTTAACCTCATTCTTTCTACTGTGATGGAGAAAATGACAAATCAGTTTATTATGAGCCAAGTTAATTAGAAAAAGGAACAAAATTAACTGAATCCAAAGAAATCTCAAATTTGATTTGAGACCATGAAATTAAGCCCATTTTGCAGAAGGACATTCGGGTCTTCCGAACATCTTAAACCATATTAAATATCCATTTCCGAAGAAGTTTTGGGTCACTAATAGCAGTTATCAATTCTACCAATCCAGCTCACCCAAAAAGAATAAGCTTCCATCCTGCATACCTTGTCTAAATTATTTTAAACTATCTCCCAGGATGACCCTAAGGGAAATTCCTATAAATATATCTAATAATTAATCATAAAACTATCGAATGTCCAATTAGATTTTGTCTCCTAAGCCTAATGGAGCTAGCAGAACATGGAAGTATAACAAGGTAAGGGTCTGTTTATCTCAAAAATAGCTGTTTGTTTTGGGACCAGCAGTTAGCGTAATAAACAAGGTAAGGTTCTGTTTATCTCAAAAATAGCTGTTTGTTTTAATAACAGTATCTGTCATAGTAAAAATCACTAACATAAAAAATAACCTCCAGATATAATGAACATTGGACTAAAAATAAACTGTCTATTCAGAGATGGCTTCTTAATTTTTCATTATTAATAAATATGGATGGGGTAGAAAACAATTCTAGGAGAACTATATAAGAATTGATTTTTTTAATATAACTTTATTTACTTACTTACTTACTTACTTATTTATTTAATTTGATCAGAGAGGAACAGAGAGTGAAAAAGTCAGGTCTGGGATTCCAACCATGGTCAGTCATGCCAACTGCCGGCCCCAAGAATTAATCTTATAAGCACACTGTACAGCCCAGGTAAGACACAGACAACCAGCCCTTGCATAAGTGTTAAAGTAATGCAAATTTGCTACAGTTTAAGTTAAACAAATTAACAAAAAAAAACTGACTCAAAAAATTTGCTCCACTAATAAGGAAGAATAACAGAGAGATTAAGTATACACAATTTAGAGCTACTTACTATCATGTCTAAATCCCACCTCTACCATTCACCAGCTTAACTTTTTTCATATCCTCCCAAAATAGAACTATTTTAAGGATTAATCTTTAAATTTAAGTAAGTGTTTAGTAAACTGCCTGCCACAATATATGATTCCATCTTCTTGTCACTCTTAACAGCACTAATGCCCAATTCAGACAGGAAGGGGAGTAGCACCCAGAAGCTTTATTTAGCTAATCCAGCTTTCTAACCACAAAAGCTATCAGCCACTTTTAATCAAAGATTGGGCTTCTTACTGAGGTTCTCTTACCCATAGAGAATAGCACCTAATGGTTGAATGATTCACTGACCTGATATGCTACCCTTTTCTCGACAATTTGGCATTTTGCCATCTTAGACTCTGTACCATATACCACTGCAAAACTGACCTCTATTTTCAAGATCAGTTTCCAGTGCTCTAGAGTTGAGAGCAGAAAGACACCCATCATCCACAGGTTTGGCCTAAAATAAAAGAAGTACAAGCCTGGGAAATAAACTTCTACTAACATTCATAAGTAGTAGTCAAGAAAATACATAAAGGCAGTTATGTCTAACATCAACCTAAAAACATGTAATTTTTTCTTTTTTTCTTTTTCTTTTACTTTTCTTTTTTTTTTCTTTTTCTTTTTTTTTTTTTTTTTTTTTTTTTTTTTAATAAACCCTGGCTTGTCCAGTACTTGTAACCTGGAGACAAAGACAAATAACAAAGGTCAGCTAAAAGCTGTTCAAACTTTCTACTCACTCTCAAGGTATAAGATAAAATCATAACTCACTAGTTATGGGAAAGGTGGTTTTAAATGTGTAATATTTGGAGATTTTCAGTTCTAGCCACACAGTGAAATGACCTCCCTCTACAGACAGCTAGAAAAACTGGTAACATATAATAAAAAGTTTTTCATCATTAATATGTTGCTAGTTTTGCAAAAAAGAATCCCCAGAGACATAAAAGGAAAATTAGGTATTCCAAGGTATGGCATTCTGTTCACACCTGGACAGAAGAAAAGTGAGAAATCACTTTTTTTTTTTTTTTTTTTTTTGGGGGAGGGGTTTTTTCCAATGGGGGTGGCCAACGGCCAAGAAAGAGAGACAGACAGAAAGCAAGAAATCACCCCCCAGGGGGGATTGCCATGCTGCAATCCCTTCTCTTCCATGCTCTTCTTGGGATCTTGGGCTCGCATGCACATGGGCCCAGCGTGAGTTTAAGTCACCAGGTCCGGGACTCAAACCACGGTGAACTACATGGGAGTTCAGTGACATAGCCATTATGCCAACTGCTGGTCCCGGGAAATCAGAATTTTTAAAGGTCTATGAAATTCTCAGAAGTTGTACACTACATGAAAGAATCACCAGAAAAAAAAAGGCTTAACAACCCAACAAGACAAAAAAAGAAGGTCTAGTTCATGTTCTGAGTTTTAGGAAGAAGGCAGAAGATAGAGAAGGAGATGGAAGGAAAAAAATAAAATCTCAAAGTAAAATAAAACCCCTTGGGAACCAACAGTTAGCGTAATGGCTATGTGGTTGGACTCCCAAGTAGTCGACCGCGGTTCGTGTCCCAGACCCGGTGGCTTAGAACTCAGGTTGGGCACGTGTGCGTGCGTGCCCAAGATCTCGAGAGGAGAATGGAGGAGAAGGGATTGGCGTGACCATCCCCCCTGGGGGGTGATTTCTCGCTTTCTGTCTCTATGTCTCTGTCTGGCAAGCGCACGCGCCCTATAGCGAAAACCTCTCCAAAAAAAAAAGAAAAAAGTAAAATAAAACCCCTGAGTAGGCTACCTCCAACAGATAAACATAAACTTTTTTTTTTTTTTAAAAGAGATTTCTTTTTTTTTGCTGTAGGGTTCATGAGCTCACCAGAGAGAAAGAGAGAGACAGAGACAGAAAGCAAGAAATTACCCCCCGGGAGAAGTGGCCATGTTGCAATCCCTTCTCCATTCTCCTCTCATGATTTTGGGCACACACATACACACACCTGGCAGGAGTTTTAAGCAGCCAGGTCCAGGACTCAAACCGTGGTCCACTATGTGGGAGTCCAGCAACATAACCACTGCTCCATCTGCTGGTCCCTAATATAAACTACTTCTATGTTTAAGTTCAGCATATCAAAAAAATTTTAAAGAGAATAAGTAATGAATAAGATTCTGAAATATCAGGACCAGCAGTTAGAGTAATGGCTATGTCGCTGGACTCCCACGTAGTCGACCGCAGTTCACGACCCTGACGCAGTGGCTTAAAACTCACGCCGGGTGTGTTTACGTGCGTGCCCAAGATCCTGAGAGGAGAATGGAGGAGAAGGGATTGTGGTGTGGCCAACCCCCTGGGAGGTGATTTCTCACTTTCTGTCTCACTGACTGTCTGGCGAGTGCACACGCCCTATAGCAAAAACCTCTTAAAAAAAAAGATTCTGAAATATGTATCATATTCTAATATAAAGACAAACAGAATAGATATGAATATATATACACACATATATATATATATATGAAGAATATATATATATAAAATGTGTGTGTATAATTTATTTTTCCTCAGGACAAAGGTGGCAAGTTAAATCAGTAGAAAAGACAAAGACTTCAATATATCATGTGGGAATACCTGGGTGGCTATATAGAAAAAAAGTTGGATCCCTACTTCATACCTTGTAACTGAATAAATTCCAAATGGGCTAAAATATTAAATGCACAAAATTAATCACTTAAAAGTAATTTTTAAAAAAAAGTTCAGTGAGTCCTGAGAGAATTATTTTATAACCTTAGAGAAGTGAAGGAAGTTGCCAACTTTAATATGAAACTCAAAAGCCAGAAAAGACAAAGTTGGCAAATTTAGCATTATAAACATTTTAAAAACATGTCCAATGCAGTTCAACAATGATCTGGAAAACAAAACCAGGGGGAAAATGTGGAGGAAGGGCAAATTATTTTGCATCTCATCAAATCAGGAGCAAAAATTAAATTTTTCCAATATAAAGAGTAAGCGAAAAGATCAACACCCTAATAGAGCAAAAGATATGAATGGTTCCCAGAGCAGTCGATATAAATATTTCACTCTTAAGAAAGGTAGACATAAACTTCGCCAAGATGCCATCTTCTTCCTTTCTAATAGGTAAAGACCAAATGCATAAAAAGATACTGTGTTGGAAGAAAAAGGTGTATCATATTATGAGTGTAAATGTGAATTAGCAGAATTTATAATAACCATCAAAATTGTAAATTTATAAACCCTTTGACTTAGCAATTTCACTTCCAGGAATTTATTCTTTAAGTTTTTTGGTTGTTTCCAAAATGAAGAGAGGTGCATGCTTTTAAATTTTTTCAACTTTAAGAAAGAAAATGATTACAATGATTTTGGCTATTGTCTGTTTTCAAAAATACGTATCATCATTTTTATACCAATTTAGCAACAACTTAGAAAATATGTTCATAAATAGAGTTGGTGTTTGCTCATTGTATTTTTTGTTATTGTTGTTTACAACTGAGCACATGCCCTAGCTGGAGAGAGTGAGAGAGAGAAAGTGAGAAATCCACACTGGAGGATGGTCACACCCTAATCCCTTCTCCATTCTCCTCTGAGGACTTTGGTCAATGAATGCATGTGTACTCAGCATGAATTTCAAGCCAAGAGGTCTGAAACTCAGATCACAAAACTGGTCATGTAAGATTCTGCTGCCATAACTACAGCATCACCTGGCAGGCCTGTTCTTGGCATTTTTATGACTGACTTTCTATTATCACAATTTCAGAAATCTCCATATTATATCTCTCCATACATGCTACAATCCATTAAGTCAACAATAGGTGAAGAGTGATAATATCTAAGAACTATTGGGTAGTCAGAAAAGTCATGATGTATTTTTCTGTTTTGCTATGCAAAAATGAATCATGACTTTTCCAAAGACCCAGTATAAAATCACAATTCAGGAATGACTACTATATCGTAAACCAACATATGTAAAGAACTGACATGGCTAATTATTTCGTTTTTAAAAAGTCTATGAAATTCTAATATTCTCCTTGAGTGTACCTTTTTGAGAGAGGGAATACTATGAAAAGGAATATCCCAAAAGACAAAAATCAATTAAAAACAAAAGTAGCTGGCTAACTCACTACCTATGACACAAACTACAACAAGATTCGCTAATGCTATGTGGCAAAAATGAAACATATTTCAAGGGCATAATACCAGTATACTAACGATAACAAATTCTGGAAGGTAACTAGTTGTTTCTTTGTTTGTTTTAATTGCCGAAGAGCATATGCACTTGTCAGAAAAAGAGACAGAAGAGACTGGGAAAAGGAGAAATCTCCCCAGTGGGGCATGGTCACGCACAATCCCTCCTCCACTGCTCTATCCTGTCAGGGTTTGGCACATACACACACACGCCAGCACCTCTTTCTAGCCACTGAGGTCAGGTTTCAAACACCACATAGGATATGGTTCCCTTTCTTGGCCTTTGGGGTCAGCCCAATAACCAGGTTACTTAAAATGTTCTAATTAATTATTTTCTTGGCCATTCTACAAATAGTGTTTGGTTATGTTAGGCAGTCTCTAGCAAGAGCTACAGGGAAGTTAATAAAGAGGCAGATTGAAGGTAATTACTACAAAGCAATCAATTTTCCTGGAAAACAAGAATATAGTACAAAATACATAGCAGGGTAACAAACAATGGCAATTATGTGGTATGTGTTTGGGGAGGTGGAAACAGAGACTGCTGGTACTACTCTAAGTAGCGCCAGCACAAAAAATTGTTTGGGTTGGGAACAGTAGATGGTGTAATGGTTACATTGCTGGACTCCCATGTAGTTGACCTCAGTTCAAGTCCCGGGTCCAGCAGCTTCGAACTCACGCAAGGCGTGTGTGCATGCACCCCCAAGATCCCAAGACGAGAATGAAGGAGAAAGGACTGCAGCGTGGCCATCCCACAGCGGGGTGATTTCTTACTGTCTCTCCAGCAAGTGCACGTGCCCTATAGCAAATCAATCAATCAAACTTCTCTCTCTCTCTCTCTCTCTCTGTCACACACACACACACACACACACACAGAAAAAAACATGATCTTCCACATATGCACAACTAGAAAATATTCAAGAAAGTATAGTATATGTGCTATAATAATTAATGTCAATCCTGCAGACTATTCTGCTCTCACCCTCTGTATTTTTAATTAAGTTCCATTCCCTATATTTCCCTTTTAGAACTGTCTTTTGCTCTATTTATCCAAACTAACTAAAATTCAATAGGATCACCTGTCATTTGAGCATAGAGGCAATGGAAAACTGGCGTACAATTAATGACAAAATGTAACTAGATACTAAAGCCACAGTAAGAGGTCTCTGTGAATTCTTTCCTATTCACTGAAAGAGAAAACACATGGTATGCTTGCTTTTTAATGAATATCTCAAAGGTAATAATGATATATCTAACAAGATTTTTTGCCTTTTAAGGAAGATAGCACACAAATGTAGTCCATGTGTTGCTTAACAGGGATACGTTTTGAGAAATGCATTACTAGGCAAAGTTGTCATGCAAACATCATAGGTGGCCACTTACACAAATGTGCACGGAGTAGCTTACCACACACTTAGGCTATATGGTACAGTCTATTATAATTTATGGAACCACCTTCATCTGCCTTATGAACCAGGAAATCTGTCATGGACTGAAATACCATTATCCAGTGCATGATTGTAGTTATGTTATAAACTAGCACTTAAGTTTAATTACCTGCTATATGCCAGAACAAGGTAGAAGTTGGGAACTTTTCAGTTCGTTTCTTTTTTTTTCTTTTTTTTTTTTTTAAATAAATCCTGACGAATGGGAGTAAAGTGAGAAAAAAAATGAGGCAGCATGAGAGCTCCTTAAATATCTTTCCTTTCCATGTCCTATCTTTTTTAGAAGTCTAACTCACATTCCACTTATTTCATGAAGCCTTCTCTTGCCCACTCCAACATACTGACTTTTTTTATTTTTTGGCTGTAGGGCATGCCAGAGACAGAGAAAATGAGAAATTTCACTCCAGGCAGATGGGCATGCTATAATCCCTTCTCATCCTTCTTTATTTTTTTTTTAAATAAGATTTTTGCTAGAGGGGCTTGTGCTCACCAGAGAGAGAAAGAGACAAAAAGCAAGAAATCATCACCCAGGGGAGATGGTCACACTGCAATCCCTTCTCCTCTTGGGATCTTGGGCACATACACACCATTGACGTGAGTTTTAAGCCACTAGGTCCAGGACTTCAACCGCAGCTGACCACATGGGAGTCCAGTGACAAACATTATACCATCTGCTGGTCTCTCTCTTCCATTCTATTCTCAGGATTTGGGGCGCACATACTCACAGACCCAGTGTGATTTTCAAGCCTCAGGTCTGGGATTCAAACCATGCAGCCAGCCATGTGGGATCCAGTACCTTACCTTACATCAATTTCTATCATACTGGCACATAGCTTTATATGGTCTTGTTATCATTTCATGAAATTTTACACTTACCACTTATCTCCATAACATAATTCTTAAAAATTGGACAGCTTGAAAGTACACATAATCATGGCCGCCACCACAATGCACAAGATATACATGCACTGTACTGAGAATACTGCCGAGAACAAAAAATAATGACCAATATACATTTATACAGTATATCAAGCAGCCAGCTGTGATTGATAAACTAGAGTCAGTAACTTAGTGGCAATCACTAGGGATGGTGAAGAAAACAGAGACATCTCCCTCAGGGAGTTTACATTCCTTTGAAGGTAGACAAGGGACAATGATTAGATTTAAGTACTATGGCAAAATACATAGCAGGGTAAGGAACAATGGCAATTGTGAGGTATGTGTTTGGGAGGTGGGAATAGAGGCTGGTGATAGATAAAATTTCTGAAATTTGGGGGGCAGCAGGTGGCATGGCAGTTCATGCTTTGGACTTCCACAGAACCATCCAGGGTTCGAGTCCTAGACTTGGCGACTTGAAAATCACATCAGGCTCATGTGTGTGCCCAAAATCCTGAAAGGAGAATGGAAGAGAAGGGATTGCAGTGTGGCCATCCCCCCAAGGGGTGGGGGTGGGAGAGTTTCTCACTTTCTCTCTCACTGTCTCTGTTTCCCTCCAGCAAGTACACGCGTTCTATGTCAAAAACTTTTAATTAAAAAATCTGAAATTTGTAGTGTGTGTGTATGTATGTGTGTGCATCATCACTGAAGTACAGAAATAATCCAAAACAAAGTACAGATTCTATGGAAACGAAGTTCATACTTGGCATAAAGGTTAAGATATTTAATCCAGTGCCCTCATTTTAGAAATATGAACCAGATCAGTGGATTCCAAACAAGGCACCAGCACTCTCAACATTGTCTCTACTTCTCATTTACCTCTTCCTCTCCCCAACCCTGTTTCTCTTTCTCTTCCCCTCATCCTCTCTCTCTACTCTCTCTCTCCACACACTTTAGCTTTCCAAACCAAATTTCCAGTCTATAAATACAACAGGATACAATGCCTCCTACTCTTTGTCACATAACTTATCATCACTGCTCCCATAAAACTTGTTATAAAACATGATCGAATAATGCCAATTTTTTAAAGAACCCACGAGTTCAAACCAAAGAAGGAAAAGTAATCACCTCTACCTTCACTCCATGGGCCCAGAGCTCTGACTTGTAAACTTTGCGAGTTCTACAGCATTACAAGTAGAATGGAAGTTTCAATGTTTCTCAATTAAGAAGGAAAAGAAACAACCAATCCTAGTCAACTAACCCCTTCCCTGTGCCCATACTACTTTGTTCATAACCTATTTTAATATGGTAAATATCTCATAACCTGTAGTGAAAATGCCCATCTGATAGAATCTTACCTTACCCAAGTTTTTTTTTTTTTTTTTAATATGAGATTTTTGCTATAGGGTGTGTGCACTCACCGGAGAAACAGAGATAAACAGAAAGTGAAAAATCAGCCCCCCACCCCCCCCACCCAGGGAGGATGGCCACGCTGCAATCCCTTCTCCTTCATTCTCTTCTCAGGATTTTGGGTGCACATACACATGTGTCCAGAGTGAGTTTTAAGGTGCTGAGTCCAGAACTAGAACAGTAGTTCACTAAATGGGAGTCCAGTGACATAACCATTACACTATCTACTGGTTCCATCCTTACTCAATTATTCTCAGACAAGTGTTTGGCACATCAAAGCTCTCAATAAACATTTATGAATGACCTATGAAACAACATGCTATTCATTAAAGAAAAATGAACTATTCATTAAAGTAACTATTCATTAAAGAAAGTCTACCAATAATATTGATGATTATTGCGTCTTAAAAGTTACTTAATGCATATTAAGCTAACCAATATTTGAGGTACCTGCTCTGCTCAAGGAAGAGTCAAGGCTATATAACTTCAAATATTAGTAGAATCTGAAAAGAATAGATGCAAAAAGATTGCCTTGTTTTTTTGAGTGACTAATCCATAGGCCAGGCACCATGCCAAACACTGCTATAGTAAGAACTGATAGCCAGTGGCTCACAATATTGTTGAAGATATCATACTAGAATGGGAACTCCCTAAGGGTAGGGACCTTGACATAGCTGCACTTTTCCTCATTGCCTGGGATATGTAGGTAGCTAAATATTTACTGAATGTGTCAAGTTAATTGAGAGGCAGCTCCCCCAGACTTCTTTTCATCCATACCACCTGCTTTATTTATTTATCACTCCTATCCTTACCTTATATTTCTTATCCAAAGTCCCGGACCCGGTGGCTTAAAACTCACGCCAGGCGCATGTGTGTGCGTGCCCAAGATCCCGAGAGGAGAATGGAGTAGAAGGGATTGTGGCGTGGCCATCTCCCCTGGGGGGTGATTTCACGCTTTCTGTCTCTCTGTCTGTCTCTGTCTGGCCAGCGCACATGCCCTATAGCAAAAACCTCTCCAAAAAAAAAAAAAAAGTAACAATTGTTTCCAACTGCTATTCTACTGAGTCAATGGGAAAGTCATGATGCGTTTTTGCACAGAAATATAACATCATGACTTTTCAGATCACCTAATATAAGCAAAGGGCTTTAGAATACCCTTCCGCAATCAAACAAGTTCTTGTCCCAAAGTCCAAAATGCACATGACCATTTTCTACCAGATTTTATGAAGAAAGTAATATTATTTCAGTGGTGGCTTAATCACAATGTAAGCTGAGTGTCTGGCCTATATTTAGGTCAGGTAGTAGAAGTCCACATTCTTAAGAAAGTTAAAATACAGTCTAAAACAAACCTATTTAAATTTTTCCTGCCTAAGTAATGCCCAAGAGTGTTTTTTAAATTGTGTGTCTACTGAAAAAGAACATTAAAATGAAGAGTATGCTCCTCAGAGCAAAATTACTCTAGCCTGTAACCCCAATAAGTTACTAAGGTTTTATTCCTAGCCACAAAATGTGCCCAATGAGATCATCTGATCATATGTTTTCACTTTAAGGCAAAATGAAGCAACCATGGTATTTTTCTTCTTTGCATTAATGACAAAATAATGGTTAATAACATAAGCCTCCAGGAGTAAAAATTACAAAACTGAGGAGTTGATAGGGCTGCCTGAAGAAACCTCAAAGTCATTCTCTTCAGTACTTAAAATCACTTTCATCTGCTTATGCAAAATATGCCAATTTTTTTTTTTTTAAGTTTTTGCTCTAGGGAGCATGAGCTTACCAGAGAGAGTCAGAGAGACAGAAAGTGAGAAATACCCCCGCCCCAGGGTGATTCATTCTCTTTTCAAAATTTTGGGCATGCACACACAAGCACCCAATGTGATTTTGATGATACCACTTGAACCACAGTTGGCCATGTGGGAGTCTAGCGCCTTAACCACCATGCCATCTGCTGACCCCACTAATCATTTTTAACGAGGCTATTTTTCTAATATAAACAAATTCCTTAATTAACACAGTCAATATCATACAATACATGCCACCTCCCCCCTCCAAAAAAATCAATGTTAATAGATTAAGCACTGTTTTTACTGACAGGTCTAACTATGCAGGTAATTTACATATTAATATTCTAAAAGTATCCACCTGCACATACTTTCTATCAATATTCACTGAAAAAAGGAAAAAGAGTATGAAGAAATATACACATTCCCATCATTGAAGCACTCCTTTGGCTTTTATTCTTACTCCTTTCTAGGGTAACTAAGCTTCTTTTACAGGTAGTTCCCTCCCCCTCCATCATTCAAACTAAACCTCTTCCTTATCACTCAAACTACTTAAACCTCTGGTCCTCAGCACTCTCCCACTCTAGACTTTGACAAAGCCTTTGCATTACATCAGCAATTGCAATTGTTCTCTTAACTGGTGTGTATGACATGACATGACACTGTGCCCCGATGCTTCATCCATTGGGTTTCCAGGACACAACACTTTTTTTTTTTAATTGCCAGGGTGCCTGTGTGCTTGCCAGAAAGAAGCAAGGGGAAGCCCACCCAGGCTTTAACACAATTAGTTGAATCAAGTCTTTGCTCTCTTAATCCATTACAATGGCTCAACACATGAACTTTCAGGGGACATATTTAAACTATACCATCCTTTCTCTCCCTAATTGTGCTTTCATTCAACAACTATTTATTAGAAATCTACCATGTGAGGCAATATTTGGTTTTATTTCTATCGCTTTGGTACACTTAGACTAACACAGTATGTAATGTATGCAATAAATGCTTACTGGATTAACTGTGAGAACCAGATTTTTCTAGTTCAATAGTATGGTAACAAAACAAGCAAAAGAAAAAACAAAGGAGAGCTAAAAATAGACATAGAAACAGGCCCATCAGCAGTGTCTTTCTTTAAAAAGGGACAGTGGTGACAGAACCTAAAGTAAGAAAGTGTCAAAGGACTAAGATTATTACAAGTAACCTACACAGGTTAACAAAGTCCAGAGGCAACCACCATAGAATTTATTTCCAACACATGAGCATTTGCTTTATTTCTCAGATTCCCTTACCTAGAGATTACTTTATAAATGAAGTATTATTAAAAATAAAGCTTTCTGGGAACCAGCAGTTAGTGTAATGGCTATGTCGCTGGACTCCCACGTAGTCAACCGCGGTTCGCGTCCCAGACCCGGTGGCTTAAAACTCACGCCGGGCACGTGTGCTTGCCTGCCCAAGATCCTGAGAGGAGAATGGAGGAGAAGGGACTGCAGCGTGGCCATCCCCCCTGGGGGGTGATTTCTCGCTTTCTGTCTCTCTGTCTCTCTCTGTCTGGCGAGCACATGCGCCCTATAGCAAAAACCTCTCAAAAAAATAAATAAATAAAGCTTTCTACTAAAAGTAGTATCTAAAATTTATTTATAAAGAAAAAGAAAAACAAAAACTACCAATTATAGTTTCCATGAATTCAACAGATAATTCTGATGTACGTAATATAGGCTCAGAGATATAATGAGAACAATAATGATAAAAACAAAGATTCTTGGAGGTTCCAAAGTTTTAACATATCACTTCTGGGTAATATTATACATCAGACTGAAAATGACCTTGAGTAATAAAAGTAGCTGAAAACTTGCAATATTGAATCAAGTCTGATACACTGAAAGAATACTACAAAGAATAATTTACTTGAAAGGGAAAAAAAAAAAAAAACTGAAATAAGCAGCCAAAAATAGTTTGCTGGAGACAGCATGTGTCTATAATAGAAGAATCTCAAGTCCATAGAAAAATCAATGCTGAGGGATTGATACAATTAAATTTATTTTCCACATACTAAATTGACTTTGCTCAAACCTGTAAAGGTAAAAAACCATGAAACATATGTGCCAGCACTTTCTCATTCAAAAATTTACTATGCTGGGGTCAGTCAGCACCACACAGACAGAACATGAAGCTCTGAGAGTCAACCCCACATGGGGAAACTGCTGGTTCAAGTTCGGAGACCTCCTCTGTCAGGCATACACATGTGCCCATGATCCAGGGCTGACTAAAGGTTGTGAGGTGGAGGGGGAATTAGGAATTACAATATTGGGATCTTGTTAGGGGTGCTGTCTCTCGTTTATGGAAGAAACAAACCAAAAAAAGCTTTTATAAAGTTCACTAAGTTAACAAGCAGGATGGATTCTCACTAAGGTGTACATACAAGAAAAGGGGGGAGTACAGACATGTCTTTTTCCATGTAGTAAATTCACTCTTCTTGTATTGAGGGCTGGTTTTAGATAATTAAGTCTCATAGAGAACCACGTTTCAACAAATTACAGAATAGCAACTTATTTTAAGAATGACAGAACCAGACTTGAGAGAAATGACATAATCCTGATGGAAAATAATATGCTATATCATAACCATAAATCTTCTAAGAGCTATCAGATGTCTTATCTTTATACATAAACAAAAGATGACTAAATTAAAATCTAGAAACTTGCATTCATAAAAAAAAAAATTAAAAAAAAAAAAAGGACAGAGTCCAGCAGATGCCTGGAGGTTAAAGTGCCTGGGTCCCACACAGTTGATTGCAAGGTTGAGTCCAGATCGCATGGATTTCAAATTGTTTTGTGTCAAAATAAACTTAAAAGAAAAAGAAACATCACTATCCATAAAAGAGAATAAATTGCAATTATACATAATTTAAAAAAAAAAAAAAAAGAGTCCAGATCCACGACTTGAAAAATCTCCCCTCCCCTCTCCTCTTCTCTCCTCCCTCTCTGGTGAGCACATGCACCAAACAGCAAACTATTTAAAAACAAAACAAAAAAATTAACATGTTGAGCCACAGTATTGTGGAATTTATTACATTTCAAATGATAAAAACTCATCCTTACTCAGATGTCCATACCTCCCCATACCTACTTTTGAGTTTTCTGAGCAAAGTAGTGATCAGTTACACCTGATGAGCCAGGACAGGGCCTCCTGCTCCACAACCTCATGAACATGCATGAGCACAGATTTTCTATTTTGCTTCTAACTAAAAAGAAACTGAGCAGTGCCATATTGAGAATCCTACATTTTTCTTTTTAAACACTTCTTATAACTCTTTTAGTTAATAACTATCTCTAAATAATAAGAATCTCAAGATGACCATTACTACTGTTAATTGTAATGAAAGACAAATGATAAAATGTGTGTGTATATATGTGTGTATATATATATATATATACACACACACACAGACATATACGTATAAACACACACACACATACATATTGATTAACAGTACAACTTTAGGGATAAAAAGGACATGAATTTGAATTCTAACTGCTACTAGTTGTGTGTTTTTACTTAGCATGCTAAAACTCACTTTTTTTGTGGGGAAGAGGAAAAGGGGCTGCTGTTTAGAGGATTGGTGTGCATTATGAAGGGACAAGGACATGGAAGATATTTTCACGTAGGGGAAATTGGAAGTTGATTTAATGATACAGTATTAGACAAAGACATTAATGCCATTTCATATTTGTGCCATACAGGCACTTCCATTTGAATTCTTACTTGATTTTCACAATAGGATACATTAAGAAATTGAGGTTATAAGAGAATATTAAACTTATTTATGGTCAGGAAACAGAACAATATACTCAGGGTTCACAGGTTTTCTGACATCTAGTCAGTTTTCTCTACACACATCAAAGTACTTTGAATCTTAGAACAGTTTAACATTTTTCAAGTTTGGACATTTTGAAAACATATTTCTAAAACACTCTCAAAAGGCACACTTTATCAAGCTTTGAGGAGGTGAGAAAGACAAGCCAACAGGACAGAAACCTCCTTACTGAACCTATGGCAATTTACGAAATAGCAAACTTGTCATTTCTCTTCACAGGTTAGGCAGGTAAGGAGAGGTAAAGATAAATTTTTGGTTAGGCAGGTAAGGAGAGGTAAAGATAAATTTTTTAGTTTAAACTTTTAAGAAATTTATACTCTAGTTCAATATTTTCTTAACTGAACTGACACACTCACATACAAAAATACATACAAAATACATACAAAATAACCAATCTGACATTGCAAAGTATATACTCTAACTCAACAGAGTCTCTTCTATGAAGAGACGATAGCTATCGTCAACTTCCAGAGCCTAAGAGCAAGGGAACTGGTACTTGTGCACAGTCTGTGGTTACGCCACCTCCAGACTGCCTCTTTACAAACTTAAGCATATACTTGACCAAATGACAAATATCAAGTAATAATCAACATGGACCCAAGAAGAAAAAAGGAGCAATTTCTTTATCACCTAGATAAGAGGTCAACTTATCAATTAAAGGCTCAAAGGCTAAGTATGATGAGGTACAGCACAAATCATCAACTCTGAGAATGAGAATAGGTTAAGTATTATAAAACATTATTATTCAAATAAACAGTTCAACCTTTTGTTCAATAAAATTAGACAAAAGCATCATCTCATACAATTTTCCATGGTGGATGATTAAACAAACAAAAAAAAATTTAATTCCTTATCCATCTAGTGCTAGGGGTCTCCAAATCCAAACTATCAGATTGTCACTGAGCGCATCAGCTTTATGTAGTTAAAGCACACACACAGGGAGGAGCAATAAAAGTGCTGAATTGTGATATACAGCCAACTAGAGAAAACGTAGAAAATGTCAAGGGGCATACCTTAAGGAAAAACAAAAATACAGAAATAAACAAAAGGAGTAAACACAAGGACTCCAGTTGTACTGGAGAAACACATTATACTAAAGTCAGGTATGCTGACTTTTAGGAAGTCAATATAATTCTCATCAACAGTCATATATGATTCACTAATATTTATTGAACATGAGCTCTTTATCAGACAGGGTGCTGAATCCTGAGACGTGAAAATAAAAGACACTGACTCCTTCTCCAGATTTCAAGCCCTAGAGACAGATATTCCAGAGGAATGTGAAATCTATACAAGAGCAAAAGAAAACAAACTCAGATTTGACCTTTCTCGATGATGATTCAAAAAAAAAAAAATCTCTAATCCCTAATGCTTTAAAGAATCTACTGAAGGTAATAAATTAAGTTTTCTAATATACTTCTAGAATGTTAACATTAATGTACTACCTTTGTGAAAATTAAGAAAGCAATCACTCTGACTGGTCCTACCCTTATCCTGGAATGTTACAGGAGCTGGATCTCACGTGATTAGCCACACAGTTCAAATCCCGGCTTCAGTTGCTTAAGAAACAAACACATGGGTTGTGTGTCCATGCATGCCCAAAATCTGGACAGAATGGAGAGATGGAGGAGAAAGGGTTTTGGCATGACCATATCCCACTGGGGTTGCTCTCTCCCTTTCCCTGTTTGTCTCTGGCCAAAAAAAAAAAAAAAGAAAGCAAAAAGGAAAAAAGAAAACAATCACTCAAATCATTGTCTGGGTAGGGTTCAAATGAAGAACCTGGCAGACACAAGCTACAATCAACTAGTAAATTTCCATCTGAAACAGCAAAACAAGAACAGAATATCCCAAGAAAGGAAAATATTAGGACAAGGAAAAGTAGGAACCACACTTAGGAAAAAACTGATATTTTTGTGGGTTGGAGACATGGGGAACAATGAGTGAAGAGTGAACTGGAATCTGGCAAAAAAGGAGATCAGAAATTAGTATTACATCAGATTATGAAGCACTTAATGTCAAGCTAAAAACTTTGGAATTTGTGTACAGTAAAGAGTAGAAGACTACTTTGGCAATAAGAAGTGATCAGAATTAAAAAGAATTTCTTTGGATGCTCCAATTCAGAGAGGTCCAGACCTCATCCTTCCTAAGAAACTATCATATCTATCACTCAGTAAATAAAAAAATAAATGTTCTCTCCAAAGGTCAGACTCTGAGATTTTTCTATATTAAAATAGTTGAATTATGTAACAACAAAAGTAAATTTTACCTACATTGTTTTAAATTGTTATTCATTCATAATGAAGAGTGTGCAAATGCACATGAAAGTTAAAGACAGAGGGGGAAACTAGAGTAAGAGATGAGTACCTTCTGCAGTCTTTGGTGACACTACAGTCCCTTCCTCCACTCCTCAAGCCCTTGCACATGTGCCTTGCATGCTTCAAGCTGGCCAGACCAGAAAATCGAACTGCAGTTGCTACATGGGATCCAACTTCACGTGAGTGTGAGCAGTGCACTACCACCATGTAGACATAATCTACATTACAAACAATAATTTAACAGAACTCCAAAGAATAACTTATTTTTCAGGTTATCTGGGTCCTCATATAAGTCCCAAAAGACCTTTACATTACTGTCTTAACAGACATTCAATGAGCACACACAAACATCACAAAACTGTAAAAGAAAAATGATTCCGAAAATAGCAGGTACAGTTCTAATGACAATATGCAAAGTTACAGCTTCAAAAGCCCAAACATCTTTTTCCTATACTACTTGCAAACCATGGTAATTCTTCTCAGGTATCTAATACTCTAACATCTTCGATCTTCCCATTAAGAAAAAAAAAAAAAGAAACTGCTTTTAAAAGGATGCCTAATATTCAACCTTACAAAAAAAAAAAAGAACTTCAGATACATGCTTCAACATGAAGGGCATTATATTAAGTGATACAAACCAGTCACAAAAGACCAATACTGTATACTTTCATTTATATGAGAATTCCAGAATAGCCAAATTCATAAAAACAGAAAGCAAAATGGTAGTCATCAAATGGTTGAAGGGAAGAGAAAATAGTAGTTGTCCCTGTTTTTGTTTTGTTTTGTTTTGAGAGAAAGTTTCTGCCTTAAAGTATATGTGCTCTCTGCAGGGAGGGAGACACAGTGAGAGGGAAAGTGAGAAATCACCCCCAGGAGGGATGGCCATACCGCAATCCCTTCTCCTCCATTTTCCTCCCAGGATCTTGGGCACACATGTACACATACCTGGCATGATTTTTAAGATTATGGGTCCAGGACTAGAATCCTGGTCAACGATGTAGGAGTCCAGAGATGTAATTGCTACACCATCTGCAGGTCCTGATAGTTGCTTCTTAATGGGTATACAATTTGTTTGGTGAGAGGAAAATGCTCTGAAAACTGGTTGTACAAGAATATGAATACACTTAACAGTACTGAATTGTATACTTAAAAATGGTTAAGATGTGGGGCTGGCACGTGGCATGGTGGGAAAGGGCACTAGACTCACATGGCTGACAGTGGTTTAAGCCCTGGACCTATTTGCTTGATTTTTCACTCTACCTCTCTTTCTCTCTCTCTCTAGTCAAATTGAAGAAGAAATAAAATCAAATAATTTTTTAAATTCTATTAAAAAAATTAAAAAGGTTAAGGTGGGAGCCAGCAGCATGGAGCTTAAGATGCTGGATCCAACATGACCGACTCCTCAGTATAAGTCCTGGACCTGGAAGCTTAAAGCTCACACCAGGCATTTGTGCATACCTGCTCAAAATCCCGAGAAGATAATGATGGTGAAAGGATTGCAGCATGACTGTACCCTCTGTGGGATGATTTATTTTCCCTCTCTCTCGCTCTGTTTCATACAAGTACATTTGCCCTACAGCAAAAACTTAAAAAAAATAAAAAAATTTTAAAAAGTTAAGGTGGTAAATTTTATGTTATGTGTGTTTTATCACAATTGAAAAGTAAAAATTAAGGGGGGGAGGGGAAGAGAGATTGAACAAACTCACTGAGATGAATTGATGAAACCGAAAGAAACTTTACTAAAAAACTAAGACTTTAGAGGGTTTTTTTTAAAAGTATATTTATTTATTTATTTATTTTGAATTAGCTATACAGCATGTATACTCAACCAGAAAGAGTAGGAAAGTGAAAAACAAGAGTGCCAGGGCCAGGACTCAAACTGTGGTTAGCCATGTGGGAGTCCAGTGCCTTAATCACCACACCATCTGCTGACCCCAAGTTTAGACTTTTTTTATCCAACAACACAGCTGAAATGTTCATTTAGGAATTTAATATGACAGTGATATATTAAAACATATTAGATGTAATCAAGAATAGGAAGAAAGGATTCAAGTGAGGTTGTTTTAAAAAAAAAACTGAAGAAAGAAAAAAAACAGAAATAAGAGAATCCTATGGAAGAGTTCAAAGAGGAAGCTGAGGTTTCTAGCCTGGGTAAGAGGCTTCTTTTTGCTCAGGATCAGTATTGAGCAACAGCTGAGCTAGCAGATAAAGGGACAATAAATTGCAAAATGAGCAGAATGAGGCCTTTTCTATTGCTTTTTGGTCTCTAGGCCATTTATCAGGAATCAAAGAATTGCTTTATTTATTTATACCTTTCCTCATCTGAAAAAGATCTGAAAAGGTCAGCAAATAGCCACTCTTCTGTTACTTGCTGTTGCCCAAGCACAATAGGAATATTTACACTTGCCAAAATTTTGTCTGTTGTGATAAAAACGCAGTTCTCCGCACAAATTATAAAACCGATGCCATTCTGAAAAATTTTACAAATAAAATTATGCTAACTCTAACCATACACTAAATGTACTAGGTAGGCCTTATTTACTAAAGAGAGCTCTATCTCCTAGAGTGGGTCTTTCTATAATAGAAATCAGTATTTTGTTATATCTTAGTATTAATTTCATGGTATTCATCTCTGCAACTTGGTAGAAAGACTTGGAGTGAAATTAAGGGAAAATCCTAAATCAGATAAAGGTACTTAGCCTGTTTTGAGCTCCTGTAATAGAATACCAAAGACTGCATAATTTATAAACATATGGAAATTTATTTCCTCACAGTTAAGAGGCTGGAGGTTTAAGATGAGATGTACCAGTATCTGGGGTAAGGGTCTTCTGGCTGCAACATAACAGTGGAAGGCATCACATGATGAAGAAAAAAAGAAACCAACAAGGTGCTGAAACTGTCCTTTTATACTAATCTACCTGCCCTCAAACAAAACCAGTCCCACCATAATGACATTAATCTATTCATAAGGGTAGTGACCCCATGACCCAAATACCTCTTAAAGGCAAAACCCTAAGAAAAAAAAACAAACAAACAAGAAGATTCCACTTCCCAACACTTCCGCACTGGGAATCATGTTTCCAACACACAAATTTTAGGGGCACATTCAAGTCACAGCAAGTACTAAAAGAGCTATTCTCCTTTTATACACCGAAGGAAAATGAGACCAGAATCATCTAAACGTCACAGTATACAAGTTTAATATGCAAACATTATGTTTACCTCCATATCAAAGCAATACAAAATTGGAAACAAAAAAAAATGTTTACACCATTTATAATAGAATTAAAAACATGTATTCCATATGCACTTATAAGGCTTAATTTTGGCAGGCCTGAGATTAGCGTGAGCTGTTTTTGCAAGAGTACAGATGTGTCTACACGGGTCACAGACTGGTCAATCAAGGCATGAAAAGTACTGTTTAGTAGTGTTGCTTTATACTAATGGGCCCAAATCACATTCCAGGGTGTTTCGTACCAGTCTGTTGGGAATGTTTATTTGAATGAGATGTGATGATCTGCATATAGTCTCAGTGAATCCCCCTACCCTAACCACCAAGAGAGGCTGATAACATGAAAGACTATGCCTACCTAACCAACAAGATATAAAGTTCCAGCCTTAACTCATAGGGTCCCCAGTATTGATTCCATTTTGGAGTCCCTTGTTCTGAGCACACATCAGTGTCTTCTGATCTCAGATGAAAAAATGTGTCCAAATGGCCAAGAAAGGGGATAATTAGAGGTCATGCCCAGTCTCTGTAGACTTCTTTGTTATGAGGGGCACCTTGGACTATAATGCATATATTTAATGCACAAATTCTGTTGCTACATCACATCTTTTTTCTACAATGAACTTTTTTACAATAAAATGTTTTACAATAAAGATTTATAAGCGCTGCCATTTTGGATCCTTCAAGTCTTCTTTAGTACTTGAACCCTGTGTGCTGACACTACTAAGGCAAGGAGTAAGTTCAACAAAATCTGAGCAAGACATGTGAACTGAAAAGTATTAATAATAAAAAAAAAAACTTTTAAAAAGATAAATAAGTGGCTATATAGGATCAGAAACCTTAATTTTTAAAATGTTACTATCAACAAATAAGTCAACAAATATAGTATAATTACCAACAAAAATTCTAGTGTCATATTAGTAATTAAGGTTTGTTATAAATGTGTATGGAAATCCAAAGAACCTAGAATAGCTAAACCAACTTTGAAAAAAAGCAAAATTGGAAGACTTACACTGATTCCATGCTTGATTATAAAGCTACAGAAATCAATGCAGTATAATACTCACATAAGGATAAGCAGAAAATATGCTCCAAAAATGAATATGGTAAAATGATTTCCAACAAAGGTACCAAGATAATTTCATGAGAAGACAGTTGAAATTTTTCAACAAATATTGTGCTTTAACAATCTGATACCCACATAGTAAACAAATGTATTTTTCACCTATGCCACATAAAAATTAACTGAAAACAGACCAAGTGTGCCTAAATGCAAAAGCTAAACATATAAAGCCTCCAGAAGAAAACATAGAAAAACTTTTATGACGTTATTAAGGCAAAGATCTCTTTTAGACAGAACCCAAGAGATTATCCATAAAGTGAAAAATGGACAAATTGGACTTCTACCAAAATTAAATTTTGTGCTTCAAAAGATGTCATCAAGAAATGAAAAAGTCCACAAGAGAAAAATTTTACAAAATATATAATAGAAACTTATATTCCAAATACATAAAGAACTTTAAAACTAAGTATTAACCTTAAAGTCAATTTTGTAAGAGTCATAAGATTTGAATACATTCTTTACCAACTGATGTACAAAGGGCAAACACACAAAGGATGGCAACACTATTAGTCACAGGGATGTGTAAATTAAAACAGCAATGAGCTAAAACCTTCATACCCACTAGAATGACTTCACTATTTAAAAACACAAAAATACAGCAATACCAAAAGCTGGCAAGAATGCACGGTAAATGAAACTTCGATACATTGCTGGCAAAGTCAAAACTCACAGATACTGGGAAAATAGTTTGGCAATTTTAAGAAAAACTTTAAAATTCACTACCATATAGCCAGGCAACCTACTCTTCATCATTTACTCAAGAGAAATGAAAACCTATGTCCATTAAAAGGCTTATACATGAATGTTCAGAGCAAGTTAATTTATATTAGCCAAAAACAAATATAAAAACGAGACTTCCATTCCAGAAAAGGCAAAGTTATAGTGGTAGGAAAAAAAAAAAAAAAAAAGATCAGATGTTGCCACAGCCACAAGATGGTGGCAGGGCAGAATGAGAAGGTACACAAAAGAACTTTCCAAAATAATAAAAATGTTCAAAATGTAAATATGGTAGCATGGGGCCAGCCAGATGGTGTGGTTAAGGCAGCTGGATCCCACACAGCCACCAGCAGGGTTCTAGTTCTGGACCTGGTGGCTTGGAAAACACATCAGGTAGGTATGTATGTGTGCCCAAAATTCCAAGAAGAAAAGGGAAGAGAAGGGAAAGCAGTTAGGTCATACCCCCAGGAGGTGCTTGCTTACTTACTCTCTGGCAAGCACAAGTGTTCTAAAGTAAATTAAAATATGTATATGTGCATGCATAAATATGTTCTTATTTTTATATATGGTAGTATAAAAAGATCACAAACATCTGTCAAAACTCAATGAAGTGTGGAGCTAGCAGGTGGCATGGTGGTTGAGGCGCTGGACTCCCACACGGCTGATCGCGGATCGAGTCTCAAACCTAGTGGCTTCTTTTCCCTCTTTCTCTCTCTTTCTCCCTCCCACATCTCTCTCTGGTGAGCACACAAGACCTATATCAAATTAATAAATAATAAAATTTAAAATTATACAGTTTAAAAAGAGAAAACTCAATGAAGTATTATGCATACAACTAGTGAATTTTACTGTACATCCCTTGTAGCTCACTGAAGCTGATTTTAAAAAGAAAAACATTTTGGGACAGCAGGTGGCATGGAGGTTAAGGAGCTGGATCCCACAGGACCAGCTATGTGGTTCAAGCCCTGGATCCAGTGGTTTGAAAACTATGCCAGGCAAATGTGAGTATGTACCCAAAATCCTAAGAGGAGACTGGATGAGAAGGGACTGAGGCATGGGCACCCCCTCCGGGGTGTGTGTGTGTGTGATTTCTTTCTTTTCTCTCTTTCTATGGTAAGTACATACACCCTATAACAAAAACAAAAACAAAACAAAAAAAGGAAAGAAAGAAAGAGTCACTTTAAATACAAATGATCACTTCTTTTTTTTACATGATTTTTCAATTTAGGCTGGACTTGGCAAGGTTGACTTATCTCTGCTCCAAACATCATCAGCTGGGGCAGCTTTACTAGGGACCTAAGAATCCAGTTCTAGCTCACTACTTGGCAGGGGAGCTAGTGCTGGTTGTCAGTTGGGAGCTTAGCAAGGGCTACAGGATGGGCTCCTGTTGGGTTTTCTCTCACAGCACAGTGGCTTTGGACCCAATCTGGAGTGTCCCAAGATTCTGCCAAAGGGCAGAAGGTGTATCACTTACGACCTGGTCTGAGTATCTCATTAGTATCTCTTCTACCACAATCACCAGCCCATCCAGATTCTAGTGGGGGGACCACCTCATGGGAAGTATGTCAATGCTACATGATAAAGCAGAATGTAGGATGACAGGTATTTTTCTATACTGTAACAGATAATCTACCACTCTGGATCTTTATTCTCCAGATAAGTGGGAGCCATTAAGGCAATACAAAAACAACATGATCTCATGTATATTTTAGGATAACTCTAGAGGCACTACTGGGGATAAACTAAAACAGAGTCAGACTAAAGAAAGTGTGTGCTGAGGAGAAGGGTATCTAATAAAAATATTTCAAGAGTCAAAAGCTGAAGAAACCCTGAAGTGGCACAGAATCTAATAAAACAACTTGCCGTCAATGTATGAATCTGAGTAAATCTATATCCTCTGGAAAATGGTGCTATTACTAAGCAGACAAACTTCAGGAAGACTGAAAAATGCTATTTTTGTACATGCTAGTGGAAGTAGAATGCATCTGAAAACAGACAACAAGGGAGAGGAGGCCACAATAAAGACAACCTGTAAAGAACATCATCAGTTTTGATTAATTGAAAGTTAGCTATGATCTTCCTGAGACAAAGCAATAGAGATCATTATAATTACGTAAAAGGTTAATACTTGTTTACATACAAAATGACTAAAGAGTATGGTTTAATACTCCTGCTTCCTTCCTGGCCAAAATATTTTCTTTGTAGTTCACTAGACTAATAGAAGTTCCTCTCTGGAGATTTGTCTCAAAGGTGAGGTAAAAACCATTTACACAGCTCTCTCTTAAGTGATAATAGCAAACACATATGCATGGTAAGCATAAGTGAATTTTTTAAATTTTAAATCATCTGTAGCTGGGTTCACACTATTGATTGAATCCCTCTCCCTTATTTTCCTGCTAAAAACACTCCCAATTTCTTCAGTTATCAAATAACCATATGCTTCAAGGGAGCTGGGTTTATAATTCCCAAGGTGACATTTACTTTGCATAATTCAGGGTTCTCAATCCTAGCTAGCTGCACAACAGACTCATCTGGGAGCTTTTAAAAGATCAAAGCCTGCTCTCCCACCCCCAGTGATGCATAACTGGTTTAAAGTTATAGTGTCTTTTAATCATGGGGGACAAGTCTGAGGACAAAAGTCAACTCAAAAGAGAAAGTAGGGTTGTCAGAGCAGAAAGGTAAGTAGAATCTTCATCTTGACAATGCTACTGAATTAACTGAACCTAGAACTGCCTTTCATCAGGGTTTCTCTTTACGTAAACAAAGCTTTATTGGTTCTTTAAGCCACGTTTGGTTGTACTTTTTGCTACCTGCAGTAAAAAGTATCCTACTTGCTAAAAATGGACATACAATTTTTCAGCACAAATTTGACTACATAAATAAGAATGAGAACTTCACTCATTCTGCTGACAAAGGACAAGCCAATTTTTTATGTGCCAGTCAAGAATGATGCCATTTCACTGTATATGAAAATATCTTTCTTTGCAGTTTGTAAAATACATCTAATTTTGAATATTTGAACAGACAGGTATGTGTCTGCTCAGCTTCCTCTCCAAAGAGGTGAAAATTTTTCTTTGAAACCAAATAATGCTAAGAAGCATACATGATAATATCCTGCAAATACATCTTTTATAAGAGTTTTAGGTCTTATCTCCCAGATACAACTCTAATTTTATATTTTTTATATTTTAACTTTTTTGCTACATGGAGCCTGCACTCACTGGAGACATACAGAGAATGTCAGAGAGAGAAAAGTAAGCAAACGCCTTCCCAGAGAAGACGTCCATGCCACAATCACCTCTCTTCCATTCTCCTCTCAAGATTTTTGGGCATGTGTGCACACACTCCCGGGATATTTTTCAAGCTGCCAGGTCCAGGTCTCAAAGTACGCAGTTGGCCATATGATTTCCAGCTGCCCCAACCACCATGCCAACAGCTGGTCCAATAAAAACATTCTCCAAAAACAAAACAAATAGATGACACGTCCTTTCCGTCATGTTTATCATATCTAAGTAAATGAACACACTACTAAAAGTAACCACCAACAATCCTATGCTACTGGTGGCTACTATTCAGTTTTGGCTTTCTGGTTAAAGATATGACATGAGCAGGAGTACCAGACATAAGTGACTCTGTCCCCATATTCAATTCCAAGCCAGTTATTTAGAACTTTGTCATTTTGGTCTCAAAGGAATGCACTTTGACACATCAGAAGCTTACCTGTATCATATACTCTGGATTTGAATCCTGCTGTTTTTTTTCTTCAGTGAGGTCCTCTTCAAGGGCTCCTTACTCAGGCTATAACATGTCCACATCTTTCTGCTTTTATGTCCAGTGTAAGACTACATCAGGCTTACCTCTCCCAGCCAGCTACAGTCACTACCTGCTCTCCTGCCTTTTCAGCTAACCTTCTTAAATTATGGACCACTCATCCTCTCTTCCATTCATTCATCAACCCACTTCAATACAGCTTTCCACCTCCATCATTTAATTAAAACTCTAGTAAAGGTCCCTTTTGGCCGGAACCGCCATCTTCCAGTAATTAACCAAAATGACGAACACAACGGGAAAGAGGAGAGGCACCCGATATATGTTCTCTAGGCTTTTTAGAAAACATGGAGTTGTTCCTTTGGTGACATCTATGCGAATCTACAAGAAAGGTGATATTGTAGACATTAAGCGAATGGGTACTACTCAAAAAGGAATGCCCCACAAATGTTACCATGGCAAAACTGGAAGAGTCTACAATGTTACCCAGCATGCTCTTGGCATTGTTGTGAACAAACAAGTAAAGGGCAAGATTCTTGCCAAGAGAATCAATGTGCGTATTGAGCATATTAAACATTCTAAGAGCAGAGGTCGCTTCCTAAAACGTGTGAAGGAAAATGACCAGAAAAAGAAAGAAGCCAAAGAGAAAGGTACCTGGGTTCAACTAAAGCGCCAGCCTGCTCCACCCAGAGAAGCACACTTTGTGAGAACCAATGGAAAGGAGCCTGAGCTACTGGAACCTATTCCCTATGAATTCATGGCATGATGGGTGTTAAAAATAAACTAATCTGTGGTCTATAAAAAAACACCTCTAGTAAAGGTCACCAACTACTGTTTCATTGCTAAAACCAATGACCCCCTTTTAAATATTTGTATTTATTTCTTGATAATCTTTTAGCTTCCATTAAAGCCAAACTCTGTTAGGCACTTGATGTACAAAGATGACTAAAACAATCTCTTTAAAAAGCTAATAGTCATAGACGATCTTAATAGTTAAGTTCAATGGCAGACACTTATACATGACAGAGGAATATCATAGGAAACGGGTGTTGGAAATGTTTTCAAGAAGTCCTAAATAACCTGAGTTTTAAAAATTTTACAAGGACTCATAACATTACACAAATGAAAAGGAAGGAGTATCCACATAGCAGATGTATGTGAAGAATAGAAAAATTACATAAACTCACACCATGAGTGAGCACTGACAGGAGGAGATGGAACTCAGAGAAATTAATTTGTCAGGCATAATTTGGTATCACTCACCACTCTTCCTTCTTAATGCAAATAAGATCACTCTGAAGTAACAGGAATGCATTCATTTGGTTTTTTGTTTGTTTGTTTGTTTTTGGAGAGGTTTTTGCTATAGGGTACATGCACTCCCCAGAAAGACAAAGAGAGACAGAGAGAGACGAAGAGACAGCGAGAAATCACCCCCCGCCCCCTCGGGGGGGGGGATGGCCACACTGCAATCCCTTCTCCTCTATTCTCCTCTCAGAATCTTGGGCATGCACACACACGTGCCTGGCATGAGTTTAAGCCACCGGGTCCAGGACTCAAACAGCAGTCAACTACATGGGAATCTAGTGACATAGCCATTATGCCAACTGCTGGTCCCAGGAATGTGTTCATTTTTAACTTTAATGATGGTATCTATGAGCAAAAGAATATTCAATTCTCTCCACAGGATTTGCTAAAATAATTGCCTTGATAAAAGTATTATATAGACATAAAAAAAACAACAGTTATGAGGATATTATAATACATACATAGTGGCCTAAGGTATACTACAACAGCTTAATAAAATGTATTGAATGGAAGTAAGCAGAAAGAGATCCTGAAGGATTGGAACTGCAGAATCTAAAGTAATTTAGAAATAGTCTAAGCAGAATTTAATCGCAGATGAGAAAAAATAGTCATATGGAGTTTAACCATACATATCCAGAAGACATTAATAAATGGTTGTTAAATAAAATGATAAAACAAATAGAGGCTTGTACTTTTCACAAAGAATGCAAGTTCTCTATACCCATATTCAAATGCTCTTGCAGAATTGCCTGTGTGAAGTACAATTCCTAAGAGGAAACCTAAGAAAAGAGATGGCTTCCAAGGTATTCAAGGACCATACTAACATGATATAAAATCTGACATATCGGTGTTATTCCCTCAGGTAGTGAGAAAGTAACTGGAAAACAGGTGTGCCATATTTAGACCCTAGGGCTGCAAGCCTTTAAACAAAGGAACTCCATGTTCTACATTAGCTGATTTGCTAGTGGCCTTCTCAAGAAAAAATGCACTTCAATGGGGGTCAAAGAAGAATAACTGAGAATAAACTCTTCTGATGACTGTGCTCTCAACTCCCAATAGCCAAAACATACATAGTCCTTTACTTCCAATATTAAAGAAAACGTTTTTTAAAACTTTTGAAAAATATTTTTAAATAGCACAAGTTGGCCAATCAGTGGCAAAGTAGCTAAAGCAGCTGAATCCCACCCACATGGTAACTGTGGTTTCAGTCTCAGACCTGGCCTGGCAGCTTCAGAAACACGGTAGGCACACGAATTTGGCAGGAGCCCAAGACTCAAAAGAAAGCAGGGGAAAGGACTATCGGAGGGCCATTCCCCCTTGAGGGTGCTTTCTCACTTCCTCTCTCCATCTCCACCCCAGCGCACCCACGGTCTTGGGGGGGGGGCAGTAAAGCACAAGTTGGTTATTCTATTCATATTTTCTTGCTAATTTTACTAATAGTTGAAAAAAAGAAAATAAATGGCAACTCTACAATTTGTTGTAGAAAGGAAACAAACAAATGGGAGCAGAGGGGATAATTCTTCAGTTTACAATTTCAACTACTTTTAGAACCCCTGATAAACAGAGCTTGGGTCTTTGTTTTCCTTTTAAAGGAAAGTCATTTTAATTATAAATTTATAGAAACATTTTTTGGGGGGAACCCTTTTTCTTATTTTACCCTATAGGGGTAAGAATAATAATGAGAATGAGTCATCAAGAGAAACACAACTAATCCCGCCATATAAATCAATATTATGAATCTCATTTGGCATTTATCACAAACAACAAACAACAATGTTATAAAACTATAAAGTCTTTCCATTCAGTCCAATTCTACTAAATGAGCTTGTTTGTTAAGTGGATCCGCTGTCACCACACTGTAAGCTGCATTTAAAATTATTTCTCTTCCACATGAGAATTTCATTTAATAGGCTTATGTAAATTAAGTACCTTTATTTACTATCCCATCCAAATAAAAAGAGCAAGTTGTCAATAACAAACATTTTACAACAATATAATCCAGGCATCCACATTAATAAAGTGCTTGAGTAGAATACTAAGAATGTATTATTTTAATGTGTTGTAATAAAGTATCATCCTTTGGGAAACAGACAAGACAAGTGTATTTATGGAGGATGTGGTGAACTAGGAAAATTACAAATCCAATTAGCACTTGATAAAGACCTCCAGTAAATAATTTTTAGAACCCTGGATTATTCAAATGACAGCCATACTGGAAACAAACCACATAAAGTGTATTTTGCTTACCTGAACAGACAGACTAGATCTACACCAAAGCATACACCTCTGAATGATCTCAGAAGGATTTCCTTTTGATGCACAAACTCAAGAGTAAGACATCATTGAGCCCTGATTCCCCATCCTGTACATAACAACTAAACCTTGTTCTTTCCTCTTTAACATCCCCTAGTCCTGTGCCCTCTATGTGTAGTTATCTCTGTGGTAATTGTTATAGAGAAGATCTATTTAAAGAAAACAATACAACTTGGACCTCGAGTTGTTTACTTTTGGTAAAGTAGGTAGCAAACCTATCAATAACTATGGCCATTAATTTCATCTCCTCATCTACTATTAAGTATCCATTTCTTTCCCAGTACTTTGTATAACAATGTAACTTAATCCTATAGGAACAGTTAAGAATTTTCTTGCCCTTTCCCTTATGAGGAAATTAACACTGTTTAACTTGCCAGTTTCACTGCCCCTTAAATAAAAAAAAAAAAAAAAAAAAAAAAAAAAAAAAAACTGCCACAAGGAATATGTCCTTACTGGAAAAGGGACAGAGACAGAGAGGGAAAGTGAGAACTCACCCCACAGAGGGGATGGTCATGTGCCGCAATCCCTTCTCCTCCAGTCTCCTCCTGATTATCCTGGGCATGCAGACACACACACCTGGACTAAGTTTCAAGTCTCCAGGTTCAGAACTTGAACCATGGTCAACATGTAGGAGTCCAGCAATGTATCCACTATGCCATCTGCTGACCCCTTCTTTGCTATTAAGAAGCATAACAGATGTCTCACTCTGAAATCAGTGTGTTATTTTCTCTAAATCTTTCAAACCAGGAATCTTATTTCCAATTTACCCTAAGTAAATAAATCAACAGGACCAAAAAATAAAATCTCAAACATATCTCTGTAGCTTTTTTTCTTTAGTCATGATAGCAAATGTATGTACATAAGAGAGAACAAAGACAGACATAGAGACATGCGTATTCTCCACAAGGTCTGGCCACAACTTGCTTCCTCCAGTCCTGTACCCCACTGGATCTTAGGTACCAGGTCCCACATATTTGAGGCAGACAGGATTTGAATACTGGTGTGACCTCCGTAACATTTTTTTTTAATTGCCATAGGACACATGTACTTGCCAGAGAGAGAGAGAGAGATAAAAGGGAGAAAGCACCCCATAATGAGGCATGATCATGCTACAATCCCTTCTTCCATATTTCTCCATTCTATTGGGATCTGGCGAATGCACACACATGTGCCCAGAATGTCACTGAATTTGAACCTTGGTCGGCCATTTAGGATCTGACTCCCTCAATCACTGAGCTATAGGGCTGGCTTTCTGCAGCTATTATGTGGTTAAAAAATTAGAAACAACCAAAAAGATAATATTAGAAAAACAGTATGTTGATGCATTGAAATACTGCAGGACTAACATGATGCCCAAGCAAATAATTTCCAAGTAAAAACGGAAATCTCGGGGTCGACAGATGGCATGGTGGTAAAAGGTGCTGCATTCCCACATGGCCGACCATGATTTGAGTCCTAGACCTGGTGGCTTGCTTTCTCACTTTCTCTCTCTCTCTCACTCTGTTCTTCTCTGGTCAAATTAATATATCAAATTAACATGAAATAAATAAAGTTCAATCATTCTTTAAAAAAAAAGTAATCTCAAATTTATGTGGAGAGGGTACTCTAGTTTCAGTAAAGGCTGAATAGTTTGTATCAGACACATACAGATGGCAAATCCAAACTCAACACAAAACATAAAACAACTACTTGAAGGGCTAGAGAGCAAGCAAGTCAGGTAGAAACAGAAGGAAATTCTGAAGAAAGAAAGAAATCATACCACAGTGAAATCCCTGCTGTATTAATTTTCTTTTGTAGCATAACAAATTACTACAAACCTAGCCACTTAAATAATACCCATTTTTTAGCTCACAATTTTGTGAGTCAGGAATCCAGCAGGATGGCTAAGTTCTCTGCTCAGCATTATTACAAGTCTTAAATCAAGATGTTGGCTAGGCTAAGTTTTCATCAGGAAGCTCTGGAGAGCAATCAAATTTCAATCTCCTTCAGGCTGATGGCAAGTTTTAACCTACTGTGCTTTATAGGTGCCCATTTCCTTATAGGTTGTCAATCAGGGACTTCTCTCACTTTCTTTAGACCACCTTTTCACATGGTCTTCTCAACTGTAAGCCACCAATGGTGTGTCAAATCTTCCTTGTGCTTTCAATTTGAGTTCCTTTGCTGCCAACAGCCAAAGAAAACCTGATTTGAAAGGTTCTCATGTGAGTAGTTAGACCAACCAAATATTCCTCCTACCCTAATGTCAAGTAATTATTTAACGTGACCATGTGATATATTCAGAGATACCATGGATTAGGTCACAGATCTTGAGGAGTCACTGTTGTAATTCTCCCTACTATGGCCATTTATATGGCTTTTCCCCTGAGTAGACTCGCAGCCCACCAGTATGCCCATTAGTCTGAATATGTAGATGAACATGGAGAACCTAGAAATTAAAGAGAGAAACCCCAAGGAGCAAGGCACAAAGAGTAAGCTCAAATATCTGTAGGTAACTATTAAAGCCCTTGGATGACAGCTGAAATGCACAAATAGCAAAAATTGAGGAACTCGGGGAGAAGCAGGTCAAGGAACAAAAAACTGAGCAGGGATTTCAGCTGCTGCTCACTAAAAAAGACAAAGTCTGAGATCGATTGGCACCAAATTACAAAGAGCTTTGTAAATACCTTGGACTTTCCACTGAAATATCAGAAAGGTTCCAGGACTGAGGAATGTTTTCTCAAAACTAAGTGTGAAATCAAAACAGATCTGCCTTAATAAGGCTGAAAATGAAGCCTCCACAAGGTCAAGGTGGTCTATCAGGAACTCAGACACCAGTTAGAACAAAATGCTGTTTAGAAGAAGATCACAAAATCCAGAGTTTCAACAACATAGCATCTGAAGCACAAAATATACAATATACAACACGAATGTATTAGATCTCCGGGGGGGTGGGGGATGGAAAGTATGGCTCATAGTCTAGAGACAAAAGTCAACCAATTTTCAAATAACCAAGACATTGGAATTAATAGACAAGGGTTTTCTATAACAAACATGTAAAAGGACATAAAGAAAAGGTAAATTCGTGATTTAAAAAGATGAGTATTTCAAGACTGATATATTTTGAAAAATGAAGTCTCGAAAAATCCTTATCTTTAAAACAAATTTTCTGAAATTAAAAATTCATCACAGGGAACCAGCAGTTAGTGTAATGGCTATGTCGCTGGACTCCCACGTAGTCGACCATGGTTCGTGTCCCGGACCCGGTGGCTTAAAACTCACGCCGGGCGCGTGTGCGTGCGTGCCCAAGATCCTGAGAGGAGAATGGAGGAGAAGGGATTGCGGCGTGACCATCCCCCCTGGGGGGTGATTTCTCGCTTTCTGTCTCTATGTCTCTCTCTGTCTGTCTGGCGAGCACACACGCCTACAGTGAAAATCTCTCAAAAAAAAAAAAAATTCATCACATAAAGTAAGAAGTCAGAAACAAGAGAAAAAAAGAACTAAAGGACTGGAAGACATTGCAAATAGGCAAATTTATCTAAAAACAACTAAGATTAAATAGACAAGTAAATAGATATAACAACCAACTAAAATTAACACAAGAAAGAAGAAAAAAAATTGAACATCCCTATATACACTAAAGAAATTGAATTCTGGGACCAGCAGTTAGTGTAACGGCTATGTCACTGGACTCCCACGTAGTCGACCGTGGTTCACGTCCAGGACCGGTGGCTTAAAACTCATGCCGGGCGCGGGTGCGTGCGTGCCCAAGATCCCGAGAAGAGAATGGAGGAGAAGAGACTGCAGCGTGTCCATCCCTCCTGGGGGGTGATTTCTCACTTTCTGTCTCTCTGTCTCTGTCTGTCTGGCGAGTGCACGCGCCCTATAGCAAAAACCTAAAAAAAAAAGAAATTGAATTCCTAATTAACTATCCCACAGAATTCCCCAGGTACTGAGGGCTTCATTAATAAATTCTAACATTTAAGGACAAAATAACAATCTTGTACAAAACAAGCTCCTCTTATTAAAGCAAAGCTAACCCTGACAACAAAACATGGCAAGGACATTATAAAACTAAATTACAAGGGGACCAGCAGTTATCGTAATGGCTATGTCGCTGGACTCCCATGTAGTCGACCGCGGTTCACGTGCCTGACCCGGTGGCTTAAAACTCACGCCAGGCGCGTGTGCGTTTGTGTGCGTGTGTGTCCAAGATCCCGAGAGGAGAATGGAGAAGGGATTGCGGTATGGCCATCCCCCTTGGGGGGTGATTTCTCGCTTTCTGTCTGTCTCTGTCTGGTGAGCGCACGCACCCTATAGCGAAAACCTCTCCATAAAAAAAAATAAATAAAAAAAAATAAATAAATTACAGGGACCAACAGATAGCGTAATGGCTACACTGTTGGACTTGCTGGACTCCAATGTAGTCGACCACAGTTTGAGTCCCAGTCCCGGTGGCTTAAACTCACGCTGGGCACATGTATGTGCGTGAGTATCCAAGATCCCAAAAGGAGAATGAAGGAAATGGGACTGCAGCGTGGCCATTCCCACCAGGGGGTGATTTCTCCATTTCTGTCTCTGTGTTCCTGGTAAGCTCATATGCCCTATAGCAAAAATCTCTCAGGAACAAAAAAAAAGCTAAATTACAGACTGGTATAGTCATGAATATAGAGATCAAAATTCTTAACAAAATGTTAGCAAATTAATCCAAGCAATATATAAAAAAGATAATACAGAGTGACCAATTTGGGTCCAGGCCAGGAATGCAAAAACTGATTAATTGATCAATATTAACTGATTAAGGGAGAAAAAACCTATATATTGTCTTAATAAATGTATAAAAGGCACTTGACTAAATTATATCCCTTCATAATTTAAAAAAGGAAAGCACTCATCAAAGTAGTAATTCCCTCAACATTATGGAAGATAACTATAATGTAAGTAAACAGACATCTGGTTAGCTTTCTAGTTCTCCTCTCCTTGGCAACCTGATAAAACTAGTATGTCCACAACATTTACGCTTACAACAAAAATGACCCCTGGACGGTAAACTGTATGTGGACTGAAAGGACTACTAATAACCTGATAGGAACTACAAATGCAGCCAAGCATGGCAATCACAGTCTAACTTGAGCAAGATCATCTACACACTGTATCATACCGAGTGGTGAAATGTTAAATCCATTTCTCCCAAGATCGTGAAGAAGGTAAGAATGTCTCCTGTCACCACTTTCTATTCTACATTATATTGAAGGTCCTAACCATTGCAACAAAGCATGAAAAATAAATAAAATGCATACAGGCTGGGGGAGAGGGGAGAAAGCAATCTTTAGTCCCAGATAACAGAATTATTCCTGGAAAAAAAATCCTTCCTAAAAAGTCACACACAAAAACCTTAATAGAACAAATAAATTTACCTATATTGCAAGATTCAAAACACAATCAAAACACAAATATCAACTGTATTCTAGATTTGTTGTACTGGCAACAAACAATCTGAAAATAATTTTTTTCAAGTAATAATCACGTGTTCTCAAAAAAAAACATAAAATGCCTAAGAAACATAAAATTCTAAGACCTATAACTGAAAACTCCAAAATACTGCTGTCAGAAATTGAAGCCTCTCACCCCACCCACCAAAAAAAAAAAAAAAAGAAAAAAAAAAAGATGATATACCATGTTTGTGAACTGCAAAACTCAGAATTGTTAAGATATCAATCCTTCTCAAACTGATTAGGGCAATTGCAATTAAAATCCCAAGATGATGTTTGTAAAAACTCATAAGCATATTCTAAAATTTATATAAAAATTCAGAAGATTGGGGACTAGCAGATAATGTAATGGTTACATCACTGGACTCCCACATAGTCAACCACGGTTCCAGTCCCAGACTCAACAGCTGAGTTTAAAACTCATGCTGGGCACCTGTGTGTGCATGCCCAAAATCCTGAGAGGAGACTGGAAGAGAAGGGACTGGAGCAGAGCCATCCCTCCTGGGGGATGATTTCTTGCTTTCTGTCTCTCTGGCAAGAACACACATCCTGTAACAAAAATCTCTTTTAAAAATTCAGAAAATTTAGCATACGAAAACAATATTGAGGGACCATCAGGATGGTGTAATGGCTATGTCACTGGATTCCCATATAGTCAACCACGGTTCAAGTCCCGGACCTGGTGGCTTACCGTCATGCTCGTGCATGTGCGTGTGTGCCCAAGATCCCAAGAGGAGAATGGAGAAGGGATTGTGGCATGGCCATCCTCCCAGGGGGTGATTTCTCACTTTCTGTCTCTCTGTGCCTTTCTGGCGAGTACACACTCCCTATAGCAAAATCCTCTCCCCCACCCAACCCCACG